>NW_028281880.1:0-11233 GCF_059751285.1 Brachycentrus maculatus
TTTGTTGTTGTTGTTGTTGTTGTTGTTGTTGTTGTTGTTGTTGTTGTTGTGTTGTTGTTGTTGTTGTTGTTGTTGTTGTTGTTGTTGTTGTTGTTGTTGTTGTTGTTGTTGTTGTTGTTGTTGTTGTTGTTGTTGTTGTTGTTGTTGTTGTTGTTGTTGTTGTTGTTGTGTTGTTGTTGTTGTTGTTGTTGTTGTTGTTGTTGTTGTTGTTGTTGTTGTTGTTGTTGTTGTTGTTGTTGTTGTTGTTGTTGTTGTTGTTGTTGTTGTTGTTACTGTTGTTGTTCCTGTTACTGTTGTTGTTGTTGTTGTTCCTGTTACTGTTGTCGACCTGGAGTGTACTGATAATCTAATAGACGGGGTTTTATTTATTGTAAGCATCGTAGGATCCTGTGTGATGTGCTCTCTAATGCCTTCCTTCAATGCTGTCTCTTGAAAGATCTATTTGGTTCCTAATTTGAGTTCTGATTTGATTCGTATAATTGTCCCACACACTATTCACAGAGCCAGGTTAGATTTTCCTGCTTTATTTTTTTGAATTCTTTGAATTCCTCGAATTTCCAATCACCCCCTTGAGCTCCCTAAAAGCCTTGGCTTGAGCCTTTATTTTATCTTCCATGGTGAATCTGGTGTCAGGCATCACATCCTCATATTTGACCCCGATGTTGGCCTCCTCGTATGTTTATCTCCGGTCGGACTTAATTGAGGTGAAGCCGCACACTCGCAAGATATTGCTCCAAGGAATCAAAGCATAAATAATGCCGATTATTAAATTTACATAGAGCGCATTGCTGTGGTTCGAAGGCAGCTTCGTATCTAACACAAAGGAGGCCAACAAATTCAGCAAGAGATTGACAATGGACATGAGAAGTGGGGTATAATCGAGGAAATCGATGGCCTCAGAGTTAATCTCATGCGAACTATATCCGTTGACTCGGTACTTCGAGTTCAAGAGGATCTGTTCGTAGACTGCCTGAAGGCCTATTCCAATTAAAGCGATGAGCAGGCAAATTGGCGACACAACACTAAAAATGAACCCAAAGTAAACCAGCTTTATCATCAGGAAATACTTCTAGGAAAGTTCGAATTGTTACGGCAACAGCAGCGCGTTGGCTTAGTGCTGAGTTCGGATTATGAATGGCAGTTTCAGGTATAGTTTTGGTAGGTGGGAGGATAAGACTTCAGTGTAGGAGAGTACAAAAGCAATTGTGGGGTGAAGAATTGCTTGGAAGACCATTGTGATGACGAGGATGAAAGGCAAGGAGAGATCCCTGAGTGCCTCTTCGAGATAGGGTATTTTGATCAGGAATGGCACGACTAAGGAGAAAAAGCCAATATTGAGGGCCTCGAAGAACACTTTCTTTTGGAGCACTACCGCATCTTCAAAGGTCCTCACGCAGTACTTCTCATGCCTCGTCGACATCTCCATGATCCTGCCCAGGATGGAATTGAAGATGAAGGGGATTATTGTGAGGAAGATCAGCGAGATTATTCTGTTGGTGGAGCCTGAATGGGCGATGCTATCATTGATCTTGAATGCGCCGAAAGTGGCTGCCCCACTTATGAGCAGAATCAGCACTGAAAGGCCCTCGAATAGTATCTTCCGAACCACCCTGTTCGACTGGGAATACCCAAAGTTGTTCCACGATATATCTGTGGGTTCGGGCGCAATCTGGACTCCGATTCTTTGCCCGTTAATCATGTACTTTGTCGGAGGTCGGTAGGGGGGGAACACAAACTGGATGAGTTTGCTTTTCAGCGAGGATTACATTTTAATGACCTCGTTTGCCCGAATCGAAGTAAACCTGACGATCGCGGCACGTGCAAAGATGTCAGGGTCTTCAATTGCCTTGGGCGTGAATTGTTCGATCTGTTTTGCTCTGACAGCCTTGCGGAACTATCGTAAATTCTGGCCTTGAATAGCAACTGCCTCTTCGAAGTTCTGTATCATGATGATATCCTGAATCCTGAGTTCTTGAGCCGCAATGAGATCCTCCTTGGATATGTCCTTTGCCATGTCATCGACAACGTTGCAGATATCCATTTTGGTTGTCTGGTAAGGCAGCCGACTGAGCAAAATGCTGTAGTCATTGTCGGTGAGGTTTTTGTTGTTGGTGAGCTCGTATTTTTTGGCGATGAAGATACGGAGGCAGATGTTGAAGATCATGATCATAACCGAAATGACAATGAGCAGAATCATCTGAATGAAGAGCTCGTTGTCATTGCCTACATTGTTGTAGACAGAAATATGATAGAGTGCCGAAGTTTGGGTGCATTTCTATTTTGAGGCCCCGCAGAAGTTGCCATTCACATTGGATATCGTGGAGTATATCACGTAGACTAATGAGCAGAGGACCATCAGCAGCAACACCCTTTTCATGACTGAGAAGTATATCGGGATGCTCGGGTTGAGTTACCCGTATTTTTACGATATGTTCTATCTGAAGCTGAACCTTGTGGGGCTCGGCACCACCCGATTGCAGCATGTGCATGTTTATGGGCGAGGATCGGTCTGTTGGGCTGAGCCGATATTCGATGCTTATATTGCAGTTTTGCTGATTCTATTGGCCCTGATATGGATGCGGACTTCTTAGAATGTGAAGAATATGTACTTTACTCATTAATTGGGTACTCAAAGCTTTCGAGCTTGAACATTGATCTGTGCCAATGCTGATATGAATAATCGGTTATAAGTTTATCATTGAATTATATTCACAGAATTGTGAATAAGCCATGCCAATCATATAGGCCCAATCATTCACAATACCATAGTTGCTCACACACTCACTCACTCATCGATAATTGTTGCATTACTTTACTGTGATGATTAGCCTATCGAGGCATGCGAGTCGGCGTGGCACTATTGTGGGGAATCGTTACAGCTATTCGGAAGATGTGAGATGTTTAGTGCTATTTATAGTTCCTTTTCATCTTCCCATCGCCAATAATAATATAAGGTTGTGACTGCTTCGGCCTTTGGATACATAATAAACTTTCATTCTTCTCGAATTGTTGATGTGTTGATAATTATGTTGGGCCTCCATTTAATCTGCAATAAAGGACAAATTTAGGATCGAACCAATTCAAATATCGGGCTTATTATAATTATCGGCAAATGTGGTCACAAAATAAACGTACAATAATGAATATCCACACCGTAATTAACATCAGGCATTTTCAATGCAATTCTAATCTGTCATATTAATTTGGGATATATTGCCTTGGGACCGAGTTCGAGGGCTCTTTACTTTATTAGCTTTGCGCTTGGATTTAATTGCATTTATTATTTCGTATGTTAGGGTTGCTATCGAAATGGCGACGCACAGACAGAGGAGTGCGAGTTCAATGAGAGCAGGGGTATGGATTTTGGATTTAACTGAGATTTCGGTTGTGCTCTTCATGCTGCGGTAATAATTGGTGATGATCAGGATCGAGAACTCTGTCAAATAAATAATGCCTGCCCGGTAGTTTTGATAGAAATCAACAAATGACAAATTCGCGAACAAATAGACTCCGTAGAAAATGACAAAGCCCATGATAAGCATAGTGGCTTCTTCATACTCGTTTTCGAGGGCAATATAGGCTCCGAGGGCTCCTCGATACACGATGAAGATCGCAATGTAGCTCCGGCATGGCCATTCAGGTTTGAACTTCCCCTTGAACTCTCCATAGCCATCTTTCTACAGCAGCTCGATCAGAGCCACAATCACCAAAAAGGTGACCAATGTGGCATAGACTAAGATGCTGCTGATGACAGACTCGCCCGACGAGTACTTCCAATGGATCCCTGCAGAAAATGCAACGTTGAGAATGCTGAAGCTGACGAGAGTGATGGCCACTTGCTTAAAAATGAAGGTAGAGACGAATTGGAGTTGTTTGGATTGCACTCTTTAGGACCGCCAAAGTTTACTCAGTGCAAAGAGTAGGAATCCGATTACGAGAGCTCCAAATAAAATAAAGATCATCAGGTTGCAATTGTTGAGAAACTCCGCGGACTAATTGAGCTACTTAATATTTCGGGGGAGTTCCGCAGTTGAGTCAATCAGTGGGATATTGATGCCGTTGACCAGTTTCCAGGGCGTAATCTGTGCTAAGTAAATGTTCAAGAAGCTGTGGTCCGCGAGAGAAAAGTAGGCCAGTTGAAGAACCCCGAACAGTTACAACCCCACTATCTTGCAGTTCGCGAAAAGAGAGATGAATAGCACAATATAGCTCGTCAGTTAGAGTCCCAGCACCAAGGAAGATACATTGGCCGACGACTGGCATTACTCAGGAGTGTAGTACGCAAAGCCGATCATTTATTCATAAGATATTTCAGCTAGTACTTTATTGGGCAGATGAAAATAGAAGGGATTGGGGGGATCGCTTGAGTAACTTGCTCGGATTCGATACCTATTCACTTATTATAGCTTCTCAACTGTTTTTTTGACAAAGATGTCTGATAAGAACTTACCTGAAAGCCTCAGACTTTACTCATTTACCAGAGTATGCTCGAGTGTCAAGTTGAATTCGATAGTGTTGCATTAAACCCGACGAGCCTTGTATTGGGATGGTGCTTAATCCAAAGCTTACTTCTTTTCTTATTGTGGTTTCTCCGGGCAAGGGACACATTGATAGTTTTCATCGAGGCAATAGTTTGCATAAATGTTGCATGTATGACATTCGGTTGCAGTTTCGCATTCTAGACAGTTTTCAACCAAGCAGGGGATGCAGGCTGTGCCATTTTCATCAAGATACTTCCCAGATGCCTCATCGCACGCAAAGCAAGTTTGAAACTAATCGCAGACTAAGCACCCTTCGAGGCAATGCTCGCAACTGGTTGTGATGTTGTAAACAAATTAGCTGTTGCCGATGTTGCATGGTTCGCATAGTTTTGATGTAGCATTCAAATAGAATTCGTTGGCATTATCGCAGAATCTGCAGGTTTATAATGTCTCACAGGTGACGCAGTTTGCAACAGGACATGGAATGCATAAAGAAGAGTCTAAATCAAAGAAGCTTGCATTGCTTGGACACTACCATGTTTTGATATATAAGATGCCGAATTTGATTCGAGAAACTGTATTGGCGCCCCATGCTATATTTGAAGGGTTTCCCACTCTGGGTTCGAATTTGATGCCGAATTGGCCAGCTTAGATCAGATAGGCAGATTTAGATTAAATAATAATGAGAGCAAAAGGTGCAGACATTTCAACCATGCCAATAATCATGTTTGTGGCAAACTACTGAGGTAGGGGATAAAATCTCCCAGCAGAATATACATCAAGGGTCTGGAAAACTAACTCATACTTCAGACTGTTTCGAATATCTTCATAATCGAAGATAATTTCACTGAAATGTAGTTTACTCACAGCATACCGGGCTGATAGAGTTGCTTCAATGATGTATTCTGATTGGGATATGACTTCCGCCTTAATGCTGAGGTCTAAAGCATAGAATTCTGCTGCGGGGGTGGTGCTCAGAGGTTGATAAGTTCCGTGGATAAAGAGAGAAGTCAGCAGTAGAAACACTTTATGAGAGGAGAAAGGAGAAGCGAAAGCATTATAGCTTTGAGTGCCGGCCTGTTGTGTAAAGTTAATTGTATTGGCATAAGTTTGAGTGGAGCTCGCATTGCTATTTATTCCCAACTGAAATATTGATGAAATGTACGAGAGGCCCATTTGCATAGTTGATGGGGACGTTGTCAAAGCTGATCAGCCGATGAGGAAACCCTGGTTCGATGGCGATATAGGGCACATTCATCAGCCATATGGAGGTTGTCCCCACAATCTGGACTGCAACTTGGAAGGCTGATGCAGTTAATAATGTGCGGTATACTTCGAAATTCTCTGGAAATGGGTAGTCAGCTCCTAAAATCAACAAATGTTTACCCGAATAATCCTTGATGCCATAGCTCAGGTAGGGTACACCTGGAAAGGGCTGACCGAATGGAAAAGAGTATGTGGGAGTCACATTGGAAGTGGTGAGCACCGAAATGATATTACGGTTTCCAGCTTGAAAGTAAGGGCTCGTCCTCCAAATTGGAGGCTAACCAACTTGTCCAAAGATCACAACCAGAAGTAACGAAATAAATGTAACAGCTTGCAGCATCCGCCTCAACAATAATATATGTAAGAAAGTAGGAATAATTATCAATTAGTATTTAATCTCTTTTAGACTTGATACTAAATAGATCAATCTCTGGATTCAAATGTGTACGTAATAGACAAATATATTTATTTGTCTCACTCATAATGACCTCTTTATTGAGGCTGTTTGAATTACTCGCTACATTCCTCGCAGAAAAGTTTCTTCATTTTGGCTTAGTGCGAGTTCAGGTATCTTCTATGCATATAAACCCCACGGAAATCCTGACAGATCCGCATAGGTTATTCGCCAATATCTGCCCGATAGGACTCACAAACCAAAGTCTTTATCTTTCATGCGATTCATTCCCGTTCTGAACAAAATCTTCTTTGGTCGGTCGCTTCTTCTTCTAATCATCGACAAACACCGAAGGACTAACGGCAGTAAGGAAGACTGCTGTTGTATTTCCACCATTACGCGAGGCATTGGAGACAGAATTCGTGGGGAAAGGTATGAATCGTCTTGTTTTTTTCGTGAAGTGTGGCGTTAGCAGATACTGGTAATTCTCCTATTCGTTGTTTTGAGCCATAATCTTGGCCGTTCTTTGAGTGATTTGTTTGTCTGAAGGACTTGCATTATGTATGGCTAAACGATGCTAGGATATGAATATTAAAGCTGCTGAATATGGCGATATTTCTACGTTGAAATTCTCACACCAATTTAAATTAATTTTAGTGTAAGATAATGCCGTATGAATGACGATTACGGATAGTCTAAATCTTATAGTCATTTTAGAGGATATAAGATTTGTCTCCTTGCGCACGCACGAGAACCATCACGACTCTGAAATGGACGACTAGGACATTATAAGGAATGTTTATGACGACACCCTCATCAGGAGCGCCTACGACGACCACAACTATCGCAGCCACTACGATGAGCACCGCGAGCTCAGGAACATTTTCGAAGAGTACGATCGGAACGACGGCAATATTCTGTTATGGCCATCTTTTGACCATCACATCGACTATTTGCATTGATGATTTAATCTAAGGTTTATTGCAATACTCTCATCCAATATAATATATCCAATCTATCGTATTGTCACTCGTCTTCGACTATCGAATGCATTTTGTGGCAGTGCTGACTATTGCACAGCCATCAGTGTCAATTGGGAACATTTGACAGCCAATGCATTTGATAATTGGAGAATCGCACTCCCAAAGATGAATAAACGAATAAGCAAAAATTATACGGTGGTATAAATCATTTTCAGAAGAGTCTGAAAGTTTTTCCATATAATTCCGCAGCCGCATCATAAATCATGCAATGCATCGAAGTGCAACAACTGCAACATTGCTAATAGTCACTCCTGCTGTATCGCTGATTCCTGCTCCACGAATTTGTAGGGAGTTGCTTCCTTGCTGAGCGTCGACGTCGACCGCGAAACTATTGAGCGAATAGTCAGTTGCGATCTCATCCAGGATTTTCTGGCCATTGAAGTACGCTTGGATTCCATTGGAGTTCAAAGGGATTCCGCTTCTCGCAGCCCACTGCAAAGATATCATATATTTGCCATCTTCGGGAAGTTAGAACCTGCTCGTAAAGTTTGCATTCTGTAAAACGTCAATCTCTACAACCTGGGTGCCTTGTTTCCACGCTGGGTTAAACCATGCTCCAATTCCAATTTATATTGTATTGTATTGTATTGTATTGTATTGTATTGTATTGTATTGTATTGTATTGTATTGTATTGTATTGTATTGTATTGTATTGTATTGTATTGTATTGTATTGTATTGTATTGTATTGTATTGTATTGTATTGTATTGTAAAATTTCAATTTTTTCACAGAAGTGAACGGGCAGAATTAAATATTTGATCTAAAACTTGATTTAGTCATCCAACAGTATTGCAGTTGAAAAATATTGAAAAGAAAACATTAATAATCCTAAATAAATAAAAAATGCCATTTTCGTCATTTAAGCTGAGAGCAACGATCAATACAACCATCAGTAGTCAATGGGTTTCATTTGTCAGCAAATGCATTTGATAATTGGAGAATCGCACTCCCAAAGATGAATAAACAAATAAGCAAAAATTATACGGTGGTATAAATCATTTTCAGAAGAGTCTGAGTCTGCCATATAATTCTGCAGCCGCATCGCAAATCATGCAACGCATCTAAGTGCGACATTGCCAACTGTCACTCCCTGTCTATCGCTGATTCCTGCTCCGCGAATTTATAGGGAGTTTCTTCCTTGCCTAGCATCAACGTCTACCGTGAAATTATTGAGCGAATAGTCAGTTGCGATCTCATCCAGGATCTTCAGGCCATTGAAGTACGCTTCGATTCCATTGGAGTTTAAAGGAAATCCAACTCTCGCAGCCCATTGCAAAGATATTCTATACTTTCCATCTTCGGGAAGTTAGAATCTGCTCGTATATCTTACATTCTGTAAAGCGTCAAGCTCTATAACTTGCGTGAAACTTGGCCATGCTGGGTTAAAGAATGTTCCTATTCCAATTTATCCATGCTGAGGTCCAATTTACCAACCAGGCAAACTGTCGACTGGTATCCATGTTGTCGTCCCGACTCTGGTTTATTCAAAGTCTCCATTGACAATATAATTTGTGTTGCAAATTCTTTGGCGTGTTGGTGGTTCAGGCCTTGGTTCAGGTCTTGGTTCAGGCCTTGGTGCAACGCAGCTAAGTGCGACATTGTCAACTGTCACTCCCTGTCTATCGCTGATTCCTGCTCCGCGAATTTATAGGGAGTTTCTTCCTTGCCTAGCATCAACGTCGACCGTGAAATTATTGAGCGAATAGTCAGTTGCGATCTCATCCAGGATCTTCAGGCCATTGAAGTACGCTTCGATTCCATTGGAGTTTAAAGGAAATCCAACTCTCGCAGCCCATTGCAAAGATATTCTATACTTTCCATCTTCGGGAAGTTAGAATCTGCTCGTATATCTTACATTCTGTAAAGCGTCAAGCTCTATAACTTGCGTGAAACTTGGCCATGCTGGGTTAAAGAATGTTCCTATTCCAATTTATCCATGCTGAGGTCCAATTTACCAACCAGGCAAACTGTCGACTGGTATCCATGTTGTCGTCCCGACTCTGGTTTATTCAAAGTCTCCATTGACAATATAATTTGTGTTGCAAATTCTTTGGCGTGTTGGTGGTTCAGGTCTTGGTTCAGGCCTTGGTTCACGCCTTAGTTCAGGCCTTGGGTCGTTTGTTTCAGTCTTTAAGCCTGTTCTTGAATCAGGCCTTGGGTCGATTGATTCAGTCCTTAAGCCTGTTCTTGAATCAGTTCTTGGGTCGATTGTTTCAAAGCCTGCTCTTGAATCGGTCCTTGGGTCGATTATTTCAGTCCTTAAGCTGGTCCTTGAGTCAGTTAATTCAAACCTGGGACCCGTGGATTCAAGGGCGCTGTTTTGATTGAGGATATTGTTCGAAGATAGGCCGCTGGGAGTACCTGAGAGAGTGATTTAAAAGCTTCGATTTTGACGAATGAGGAAGTTTATATAGAAGGTCAATTCGAATCTGAATTGAACGTCTGTGATAATAGTCCTCACTTCGTATTGACCTGGTCCGGCGTTTATAGGCACTAATAGTCCTTGGTTGCTGACAAGCCAACCTAATGGTGAATCAAAACTATAAGCGAAATCTCCGGATCCTCCGATGGGTCTGCAGGACAGTTGGAAGTAAGTACTGTTGAACTGTGTCATAGAACATGACGATATATCTATACTGAATCTGTTTGGCTCTGCTTGTGGCTGTGGTTGTGGCTGTGGCTGTGGCTGTACTTGCTGGGGAATCAACTGAGGCTGAAAAATAGATTGAGGCAAGGGAATAGACTGAGTCTGAGGAAGTAATTGGGTCTGAGGAAGGAATAGAGTCTGGGAAACAGACTGAGGGCCAGAGAGGACAAACCTGGAACTAACTTGAGGTTGAGTGCTGTCAGCTTGGATTTGGCCTTGGATGAATTGAGAAGGGGAGCCGGTCAGCGACAGGGGGATGAAGCCGCTTACGCTGAATTGAGTTTTTTGGCTTGAATGTTGTGGGAAGGGAGAATTGATAAAGCCCTCCCTGATAGATGTGGAAATCAAGCGGGGATCATTGGTCAAAATGTTGATCTGAGCAGAGACTGCCAACACTCCGATTAAAATGCAGATCACTGCTTTGGAGTTTTTCATTCTATTTTATTATAATTCATAATCAATATTTAATCCTCTCAATTTGAGCTTAATTATATTTTATTATATAATTCTATTCAAAATCCAGTAAATTTATATTTACATTGTTTGCTATGGAAAATTTCAAATATTTTATTTCCTCTGTTTGTCGTTCCTCAACCATAACTGCGATTAAAACCCAATATAAGGTCAAACCTAAACGATTAAATGCAAAATGCAAAAGGTTGGGAACTCCTTGAACACTATTTACGAGGGTGGGGCGTTGATGGCATCTGCCTTCGATGGCCCTCGCGGGTACGAACCACACTTACAACCCCAAAAATTTAAACTCCTGGCTCAATATGCATGGCATATACATTCACGGAGGCGCATTCGTTTGGGCATCCATAAACTCGCTGAGAATGGCGTATGAAGGGAAGTTTGCCCATTTCTTAATAAAGAAGAAGCTGAACCAAGGCTTTGTTCATATGCAACGTACGGAATAGCACGCATTTGGTCTTAGCCCACTCCTACAGTGGGGATCCCAACTTCAGCGTGGCTTCCTAAATTGGACGGGCAGAACGGAGTCTTTAGAACCGAAGAAATCCTCGCTCGAGTTCGACTGCCATGGGCTCTGTGAGCAGAATGTGAAAAAGGTACTAAAAATAATTTGCACAAAAACAAAAAGAAGGCTGCATAGAGCCATTTCTTGCCTTAAAGTGAACACATCCGATTCTTAATAATCTATAAATCATCCATTCGATTGTCATCGATTAATAAAAATTATATTGTGTTTCTATTCTATTTATATTGCTAAAACTGCTGATATAGAACAAATGATCGAATACATGTGCCAATTAAAAAGAAATTTAAATATATATTGCATTCCAGTAAATAAAAATTCATCAAAAACTTTCTCTATTGGGGTTGGGGTTGGGGTTGGGGTTGGGGTTGGGGTTGGGGTTGGGGTTGGGGTTGGGGTTGGGA
>NW_028281881.1:0-20083 GCF_059751285.1 Brachycentrus maculatus
TATAAGTGATTTTTTCACTGTAATATTTTTTCAATATTGCCCTGGACTGGTACCTGAAGCGGAGGGCTGATCACCTTTCCTTCGTGTGTAAACGATCTAGATAACACTGTGTTCATATGAAGCAGTGCCCTATGCACCATTGGGGTGTGGATAAGGGTTTAATAATAATATTGGTGGCATTTATAATTGAGAGTTGGTGTGTTTTTCCAGTTCACATTGAGAGTGTGAACCCACTCACCGGACAGCCCGGAGACATCATAGTCTCCGCGTCGGGGGACCAGGGCTTCGTGTCCATCGACGGGAAGCGGACTTACCTCAACTTGCTGGGGGAGGGCGAGGCCACCTCCACGCAGTTCAGGGCCAGCAGTGTGGTCAAACCTACAGCAGGTATGTTTGGATCATTAAAATCTCACAACTGCATTCCCGGACCTGATACAGAAGCATCCAGGCTTCCTGGCAGACTCTTCCACTCTTGCAAAGCCGTTTTTTATCTGGTGGTTTGTGAGGAATGAAGAGATAAGGCGTAGGACGCAGCAAATCTTGGTCACAACTGTCGTCAAGAAAAGGCGATTCAGTTGGCTCAGCCATGTGCTCCGCATGCCTCCCGAGAGCTGCCATCAAGCTTGCCTCTTTTACATGAGATGTTTTATTTATTTATTTTATTAACAGCATTACTGGCTTTTATAAAAAATAACATAGAAATTATGAATTAAGATAGATTACATAGAAAATAACGATGTATGATAGATGTGCGAATAGTGAAATAAGGAAGGAATGCAAAGCTGAGATAAGCATTATCGATAAAATTAAGAAAGGTGTGGTGAGATGGACATGTGGAACGAATGAGTGACGAAAGAACGGTAAAACAAATTTATGAGGCGAATGTTAGTGGGAAAAGAAGCAGAGGAAGACCGAGAAAAACATGGCACGATCAGGTATGCCAAATACTTGAAAGTGGTCAGTTTAGGAGTCGTAACAATCGGCGGGTATGTATGAGGAGATGCATGAACGTGGAAGAGGCGAAGAATGTTTGCAAGGACAGAGTGGTGTGGCGCTCTATTCTCTCTGCCTACCCCTGCGGAGAAGCAGCGTGATGGTTAGTTAGTTAGTTAGTTAGTTACATAGAAATTAATATAAAATAAAAGTTACAATAATGTAAAACGAAAAGATAAGTATAAGTAATAAAACAAATGCAAAACTTGGTGAGAAAAAAGGTTGAAAAAAATTGGTACAAATTAGGGAAGTTAATAATCGAAATAAAATTCATACCAAGAGATCCAAAAAGTGCTTTGTAAATTTCGTAACACTCGCTCCTTTTAAGAACGTAATAAATCAAAATTCGTAAATTTTCAGTTGTCCATGTTTTCGGAATGCCCAGAAAATGTACTATATCCCAGCAAAAATGGCATATTTTTAACTTAATATTTACCCGCTACAGGGCAGAATGTTTTGTTTTAGCATTTTGAAGAAAAGGTATTGTATAATTATTATTTTAAATATACAAAAATTTTTTCAAATGGAGAAAAAACCTTCAGGTTTTACCTAAAAAGATCTGTTACACAGTAAAAAGTTCAATAAGTGGCTTGATATTTATTTTTGATACATTGTAATATGTTTTTAAACTTTAAAAACGTTCTCCTGAAAAATCAAGTTTTTTGATTTATGACGTTCTTGAAAAGAGTGAGTGATATGTGTTCACTGGCAGTATGCAGAATTTGTACGCTTTTCTTTTTAGACAGGTCAGAATCTCCTTATTTTGCAAACAAAGCTTCCATCCAAAACTTTAACCTAATAAATGGTTGTACAAACTTAGGATCATTTAAATGTTGGTTCTTATTGGCATGTGACTGTTGCAGCCATCACTGGGACGGGATATGCGGTGCCAGAGATAGAGGCGGCCCAGGTACCGGGATCGGGACACAGACCAGCTCCTCCTTCTAGAAGGACCACCGCACAGCCGCCAGTCAGGTCAGATTTGAGACAGTTTCAAAAATAATCCAAGATTAGACTAGATCAATTAAGAGAAATAAAAAAAAATATCTGAGATTAAACTAGATGGATCAGATTTTGACACAGTTTAAACAATAATCCAAGATTAGACTAGATAGGTTACATTGAGACAGTTTAAACAATTATCCAAGATAAGACCAGATAGGTCAGATAGAGAGACGGTTTAATCAATAATCCAAGATTACACTAGATCGATTAAGAGAAATGAAAAAAATATCTGAGATTAAACTAGATGGATCAGATTTTGACACAGTTTAAACAATAATCCAAGATTAGACTAGATAGGTTAGATTGAGACAGTTTAAACCATTATCCAAGATTAGACTAGATCGATTAAGAGAATCAAAAAAAATATATCTGCGATTAAACTAGATAGGTCAGATTTTGACACAGTTTAAACAATAATCCAAGATTAGACTAGATAGGTTAGATTGAGACATTTTAAACCATTATCCAAGATTAGACTAGAACGATTAAGAGGAATAAAAAAAATATCTGCGATTAAACTAGATGGGTCAGATTTTGACACAGTTTAAACAATAATCCAAGATTAGACTAGATAGGTTAGATTGAGACAGTTTAAACCATTATCCAAGATTAGACTAGAACGATTAAGAGGAATAAAAAAAAATATCTGCGATTAAACTAGATGGATCAGATTTTGAGACAGTTTAAACGATAATCCAAGATTAGATCAGATAGGTCAGATAGAGAGACGGTTTAAACAATAATCCAAGATTAGACTAGATCGATTAAGAGAAATGAAAAAAATATCTGAGATTAAATTAGATGGATCAAATTTTGAGACAGTTTAAACGATAATCCAAGATTAGATCAGATAAGTCAGATAGAGAGACGGTTTAAACAATAATCCAAGATTAGACTAGATCGATTAAGAGAAATACAAAAAAATATCTGAGATTAAACTAGATAGATCAGATTTTGATACAGTTTAAACAATAATCCAAGATTAGAATAGATAGGTCGGATTGAGAGAAAGTTTAAATAATAATCCAAGATTAGATTATACGTCATATTGCATGTGTTGCTGTTACGTTCAACAGATGGAGCTGCCATGTTTTTGTTGTTGTTCGTCCGCCTCCATAGTGTAGTGGTAAATACGCTAGGCTACCATGGTGGAGGACCCGGGTTCGATTCCCAAGAGGGTCCAAATAAATATTATTGATTTTTCAGTCTCATATATATTTAATATGACCCTGGACTGGTACCTGAAGCGGAAGGCTGATCGCCTTTCCTGCTTGTATTTAACGATCAAGATAACACTGTTTCTATACGATGCAGTGCCCTATGCACCATTGGGTACGGATAAATGAAAATATACATAACATGTGTTTGACGAATAGCCACTTATGGGATTGAGGCAAGAGCAGATCCTTCTAGAAAAAAATCTCGACTTGGAACCTCCGAGATGAAGACTCTCCGATCCATAACCGGAAACACATTGCGAGACCGAGTTAGAAATACCGACATCCGGAGCATGTGTAAAACGGAGGATATCGTGAGGTGGGGACGACAACGAAGGCGATACTGGAATGATCATCTATACAGAATGTCAGAAGACAGACTTCCACGTATCGCCCTCCAAGGCAACCCTGAAGGACGCAGACCCCCAGGCAGACCTCCGAAAAGATGGAAAGACAGCTGAGAGTCATGCGGATGGAAAGATGGAAAGACATGCGGAGGCACAAACAGATCCCTAAGATCTATAAAAAGAAGATAATCAAATGAGATTTCCATCTAATTTTTTTCTTTCTTTTCTTTTAGAATTGACACTTGCATAGTCGGAGACGATTCTACGTGTGATCAGACTCAGAACGAAAAGTGTAAGACCGACCTAGGTAAGCATTTATTTATTTATTCTTTTTTTTTTTTCGTAGTCCGCCTCCGTAGTGTAATGGTCAGCACGCTCGGCTACCATTCTGGAGGTCCCGGGTTCGATTCCCAAGGGGGGTAAAATAAATATAAGTGATTTTTTCACTGTAATATTTATTCAAAATTACCATGGACTGGTACCTGAAGCGGAGGGCTGATCACCTTTCCTTCATGTATCAACGATCAAGATAACACTGTGTTTATATGACACAGTGCCCTATGCACCATTGGGGTGCGGATAAGGGTTTTATTTAATTTTTTTTTTTCACCATACAAAATTTCAAATTACAATAACGTGCCTGTACAGAATTTCCCTGTGCCGAAGGCACATTTTACCAAACTCATATTCAAAACTCTATTAAAGAAAATTGACGACATGCAATCAAATACGACATGGCCGAATGACGCAATCTATACCATAATCCCACCACCATAATCTATTTGTGAATAACTCTTTTATACTTAGTTTCTATTTTTAATGACTCAGACAGACGTCGTGGCTTAGTCAGGTGGAAGCTCGACTGTGGAACTGGCGTTGCATGTTCGATTCCCGTCAAATGCAAAATGAATTCAAGAAATATTAATTTTCAATTGGTCTATTTATTTATTGAACAGATAATGCCCTTAACATAATACATATATCGCTCATTCCTTTATACTTGTATCAAAAATCGTCAATTTTCAGTTGTGCATGTTTTCGTAATGCCCAGAAAATGTACTATATTCCAGCAAAAGAGGCATATTTTTAACTTAATATTTACCCGCTACAGGGCAGAAAGTGTTGTTTTTGCATTTTGAAGAAAAGGCATTGTTAAATAATTTTTTTAAATAATTTTCTAATGGAAAAAAAAAATTCAAGTTTTACCTAAAAATATCTGTTGCAAAGTAAAAACTTTCAATAAGTGGCTTGATTTATGTATTAATTTTAAATCAAACACAGATTTTTTGAGTCTACTAAGTTTGATTGAAGAAAAATCTGTGTTTGATTTAAAATTAATACATAAATTAAAATGGAGTTCTACAAATTAAACGCCAAGTCAGTAAATTAAGTGGCTTGATATTTATTTTTAACCCATTTCATTATATTTTTTAACTTTGAAAACGATCTCCTGAAAAATCAAGTTTTTTGATATAAGATGTTCTTGAAAGGAGTGAGCGATATACAGTATCTTATATAATAATACACTTATGAATACACTAATAGAGAAACAAAAAGTCTTAAACATAAAATAATAATAAAATAACAAATAGTAAGCACGGGTTAATACACGTCTCCTTCACACACTATCAGCGAGCAGCGAGAGAGGGTGAAACACAACGTTTACATTTATCCATTATAACATGGAGAAGAAATGCTGAGAAAGTACACACTTCAAGGTGGATAACAATATATTAAATAAATCTATACTTTCAAAAGCATTGGCTAACATTGGTCTAGGGAGTGTCAGAAATGAAGACTCTAAGAAGCATATCGGGCAAGAGTCTTCGAGATAGAATAAGAAACGTCAGGATAAGGGAAATATGCTAGATGAAAGATGTCGTTAGGTGGGGAAGGCAACGAAGGAGACAATGGTATGCGCGTGTGAGGAGAATGGATCCATCTAGACTCCCCCACATTGTACTGCACTAAAACCCCAAGGTAAACGGCTCCCGGGCAGACCACCAAATAGATGGATTGACAGCTGGGAATTGACATCGCAGGAGGCTAATTCCCTCACGGAGAGACGCCTGTGCGCGACGGTATTTCGCCGTTTTTTAAATGATTACTTTTATCATGTATTTAGTTAAGAAACGATTTATTTTCCTAAACAAAAACATACATTGGGATTCATTGTGCCCTTTTGGTACTCTATAATACACTTGTGTCACATTATTCTTGAAATATATCGTAATATAAACAAATAAGATCGTAACATAAATAAATCAGAGCACACATCGTGTGTCACTCTTACCCACTGGCGATGCGTAGCGTTGAGAGTGAGACAGATATAGGGCATGATTATGGCGCGGACTAGTTATCGACCTCAAGAAAAATCAGGGATCTGTTCATTTATTTATCCTTGTGATGTTACAAATTATTAGTCAGATATTTCAACAGATGTCATAAGGCCAAGGATGAAGGAGGAGGTATTATTTTATCCAAAGTTCCACACCATGAAAAAATCCCTCCAATTTAAACTGAAGTTCGAAACTTGGAGCAAAGTAAAAACACATACGGTTATGTCAGCCGCGTATGGGGCATGTTTTGTTAAAACACATAAGGTTATGCGAGCCGCGTGGATCCGGTTAAAAAAGAACCACAAGGCCAACACCATAATGAAGAACAATAAAAAGTTTTTTTAATGTGTGTTGTGATGTTATAATGTTTTATTTTTCAGGCATATCCAGTTGCCACTGTCGACCAGGGTACGCGAGAAGGAATCACCGGGATCCATGCAGAAAGGTTGCTGCTATGGTGTTCAGTTTGAGGGTAGATCGAATGTATGACAGAAAAGTAAGTTCTTGCATTTACTATGACATATATCCAGTTTTGGGCTGTAGGGAACTCGGAGGGGCTCGCGCAAGCCCCTTGTTAAATTTGACTTAGGCCGGCGAGCCCCTTGTGAACCTGTTAACCGGCCGGGATTCTTGGAAGTTCTGTATATATGAACCAATTAAGAAACCTTGTTCCAAGAATTTGAGTAGTGTGGTTGCCAATAATGGGTAGAATTGGTGAATGTTACACGTGTGTAAAGTGATCACTTAAACCAGCCTATGACGGTCGTCAGACCCGTAAATGCCCAGACTTCCATATTCTTCTTCATCTTTGATGAGATGTCAAAAAATAATATAAAATATTATATTGAAAGTAAACAATAACATATATAAACTAAATTTTCAATCAAAACATGGCATTCTCTGGTATTCTAATGTGTTTTAGATAGTTAGATACATTGGATAGATAGCCCCATGTTAACCCGTAAGCTGCGGATCGCATCCATTGTCGTTTTTTATAGAAGTACCGTTGACTGCGGATCGCATGCATAGTCGTTTTTCAACTTTACGTACTTATATCAACACCTATGGATAATTTTTTGCACTTAAATTTGGTTCGAGGCATGGATGAATTAGTTCTCTTTGATTTACTGTCATAAAATATCAAAATTATTTGAATTTAGTGTCAACTTTATCGTGAATACTTCCGGTCGGCTCGTGCTCCGCAGATACGACAGCCGCGTCTTTTATACAGCCGCCATACTTTAGGCCGCGAGTCCGTAAATGTTAATATTTTTGTGTAAATACACCATAAAAACATAATAAGTAAAGTGCATTGTGTACTGTGAACATCTATGATGGATATCCAAAAGTTTCACTACAAAAAATAGGCAAAAATATGCTTTTTTTGTCAAAAATATTGTAATGTAAAATAATCCAGCACGGGACGGAAAGTTTGACACTCGAAATCGAACAGGTTAGAGGACCTTTTAACCGCGTTAACTTTGTTCCTAAGAGACGCCCGTGCGCGGCGGTATTTCGCCGTTTTTTAAATGATTACTTTTATCATGCATTTAGTTAAGAAACGATTTATTTTCCTAAACAAAAACGTTCGATGGGATTCATTGTGCCTTTTTGGTACTCTATAATACACGTGTGTCACATTATTCTTGAAATATATCGTAATATAAACAAATTAGATCGTAACATAAATAAATCAAAGCAAGCATCGTGTGTCACTCTTACCCACTGGCGATGGGTAGCGTCGAGAGTGAGACAGATATAGGGCGTGATTATGGCGCGGACTAATTACCGACCGCAAGAAAAATCAGGGATCTGTTCTTTAATTTATCTTTGTGATGTTACAAATTATTAGTCAGATATTTCAACAGATGTCATAAGGCCAAGGATTGACGTATTATTTTATCCAAAGTTCCACACCATGAAAAAATCCCTCCAAGTTGAACTGAGGTTCGAAACTTGGAGCAATGTAAAAACACAAACGCTTTTAAAAAATTGGCAGTCCACCCCGGCATATATCCGGTACAAAACGTGTGCATGGTAGCTAAACTCGCAGTCCATAAAGAAATAGGTCACTCTGATGTATGGAAGCTAAACACACAATTGGCAAAATAACACAAACTTTTGGTCATAGCGGTGTCCAAACATAATAAAATCTATTTTTTGATTGTTTTAGATTACCTGGGATAATAAATTGAGAGACAGAGAGTCAGAACCTTACCAACAACTGAGTTACGAAGCTGTCCGAGCCGTAAGTATTTATTTAAATATTGAAGAAATTGAACCAGGTTCCAGTCCTGGTTCCAACTCTAATGTATAGAAGTGAAACATGGAGTTGGCAAAAGAAGGATGAAAGTAGACTGAATGCAGTCGAAATGCGATCTCTCAGAAGAACGTGCGACAAAACGATATGTGATAGATGTGCGAATAGTGAAATAAAAAAGGAATGCAAAGCTGAGATAAGCATTATCGATAAAATTAGGAGAAAGGTGTGTTGAGATGGTTTGGACATGTGGAACGAATGAGTGACGAAAGAACGGTAAAACAAATTTATGAGGCGAATGTTAGTGGGAAAAGAAGCAGAGGAAGACCGAGAAAAACATGGCACGATCAGGTATGCCAAATACTTGAAAGTGGTCAGGTTAGGAGTCGTAACAATCGGCGGGTATGTATGAGGAGATGCATGAACGTGGAAGAGGCGAAGAATGTTTGCAAGGACAGAGTGGTGTGGCGCTCTATTCTCTCTGCCTACCCCTGCGGGGAAGCGGCGTGATGGTTAGTTAGTTAATCGGTCGGTACCGCGAGATCTACGTACTTAAATATCACCATGTATTTTTATGTCTGCTAGCGACATGTTATTTCATTCACTCTTATAGATGTCCGCCTCCGTAGTGTAATGGTCAGCACGCTCAGCTACCGTTCTGGAGGTCCCGGGTTCGATTCCCAAGGGGGGTAAAATAAATATGTATAAGTGATTTTTTCACTGTAATATTTATTCTATATTACCATGGACTGGTACCTGAAGCGGAGGGCTGATCACCTTTCCTTCATGTGTAAACGATCAAGATAACACTGCGTTAATATGACACAGTGCCCTATGCACCATAGGGGTGCGGATAGGGGTTTATCTTTATCTTATAGATGTGGTTCTATCATAACGAGAGAGCGAGACAACTGAACTATTCACCTTTCATTTAATCTAGTGTCCAGATATTCTAGTGTCCACTACTCGCACTCAGTCGTTGCATGATGGCATGTGGTAGCTATGACTCAGCTGGCGGCGAGTTAGTACTTGCTGCGAGCTGCGTACTACGATTTCCATACAAATATGAACTGGGGTATTTTGTTCTTCGGATCAATTTTTAGATGATCAGTAAAGGAAGTGTCCTATGGACCATTGGTTGAAACTACGGATGAAAGATGAACCTAATCTATGGTAATTTTTAGGTGGACTCTGCATTCTCGATGACTCCATACTCGGATGAGTTCGTGAGTGGTTCGGTCAATACAATCTACAAGGGAGAGGAAGGCGAGTCTGGCGTCTTCGTCAATGTCACTGTACTGGTAAGATGCTTGGTATTATTTGTGTTTTTAAATGGACAAAATATCATATAAATCCAGGATTATAATCCTGGATTCGGACCTCACATACTAATAAAAGAGTTTCTGCTCAGCAAAAAAAGCTTCTTTTCATCTCACCAATAGATGTCTCTGGTGATTCAAGAGCAATTTTTCAAAATTGGTTTACATGTATATATATATATATATATATATATACAGAACTTCCAAGAATTTGAGTAGTGTGGTTGTCTATAATGGGTAGAAGTGGTGAATGTTTTTAAATGGACAAAATATCATATAAATCCAGGATTCAGACCTCACATACTAATAAAAGAGTTTCTGCTCAATAAAAAAAGCTTCTTTTCATCTCACCAATAGATGTCTCTAGTAAAGTTCTAGTGATTCAAGAGAAATGTTTCAAAATTGGTTTACATGTATATATATAACATGTGCGTTTTTTTCTTTGTCCTAAAATGAAATAAAATACGAAGATCATTGTCCTTTACTTAAGTCGGCAGTTGGTACTTACAAAGCAATAAACGCGTGTGGGGAAAGCCCATAAATCATTTTTTATTCGCAGATTTTGAGTTTTCGGCGGTTGTTAAACTGTGTTGTTATTTTCTAATATTTAATTAGTGTTTTTAACATGTTTTTTTACTTTTGTGATTTGTGGACTAACATGATTTTATTTTGAGACGTTAGAGACCATTTAACCGTTTTTGTATTGTTTTCGAGTTCAACCTCAGAGCATTCTTGTATTACAATAAAACAGCTGTCTAATGTCGCCCGCCTCAAGATACAGTTTTATCAAAACATTGCCGTAACTAATGTGTTAATTTCAGTTAGAGGAGAGTGGAGAGCTCAAAGGAGGTGGTGACATCACGCGACATCTGCTGGGGGTCATTCAGAGGAGGAGCAACAATGTCGGACAGTCGGCTCTCTGGGTGGACCAGCCTCGCGGCAGTGTTTCAGCTTTGCAAGGTACCATCAATTACAGGTGTTCCTAGTATATCAGCCACAGGTACAAATACTACGCTACGCCAAGAGATCATTACACCATAGATACTTGATGGAACTATAATACATTGATGGTTAATGAAAAATTGGTCACTAAACAATTGTCCGCCTCAGAAGTGTAATGGTCAGCACGCTCGGCTACCGTTCTGGAGGTCCCGGGTTCGATTCCCAAGGGGGGTAAAATAAATATAAGTCATTTTTTCACTCTAATATTTATTTATTATTACCCTGGACTGGTACCTGAAGCGGAGGGCTGATCACCTTTCCTTCGTGTGTAAACGATCAAAATAACACTGCGTTTATATGACGCAGTGCCCTATGCACCATTGGGTGCGGATAAGGGTTTTATTATATATAATACATACAATATTCTTCTTCTTCAATTCCTTATCCGCACCCCAATGGTGCATAGGGCACTGCATCATATGTTATCTTGATCGTTAACACATACAATATACTAGCCACCAACGAAGATATAAGAAAGGAATAAAAGGCTGAACAAGGGATAGTTGAAAAGATTAGGAAGAGTTTTTTTTTTTCAATTCAATTTATTAGAATTTATATATACATAACAAACTATAAAGTTTTTAAATCGTATACATTAAAAATACATTAAAATAAAATATATGCAAGAACTATTGCTAAAGGTGTAGAAGAATCCCGCTTCGGAAAACTCCTTCAGACACACGGAACAGACCAATATTCAATGAGATATTGTTCAACGTAGCGGTAGCTCTTCCTACAGGCATAACCATCGGCAGGTTGGTCCTGTGTATAGGAATGTGAAACAATCTATGTAATCTGGTTCGAACCCACTCTACGACAATTTGATACCTAATTCTAATAATGAGCAGGGGTGATCACTTTTTTTACGTATTTAATCAAATAATGCTTTCATTTCAGATTTAGATGAATGTTCTTCACCGGAGCTGAATGATTGTCACGAACTGGCTACTTGCACTAATGTATGGGGATCATTCAAGTAAGTGTATTACTGATATGTCGCTAGATATATATGTATGTATATATATATATATATATATATATATATATATATATATATATATATATATATATATATATATATATATATATATATATATATATATATATATATATATATATATATATATATATATATATATATATGTATATATATATATATATATAAAATATATGTTATATTAAGAAATTTATATTATTTCAAATACATACGTATATATGAAATAAATTAATGCAAGAAATTCCTTCGAATGTATTAAAAAAAAAACGGAACTCAGAAAAACGGAACTCTCAAGAAATTCAGGGGTTAAATATTGTACAGTAATCCTGTATACAGTATTCTGCAATGTAATATCAGTGTGTGTGTCCGCCTCCGTAGTGTAATGGTCAGCACGCTCGGCTACCGTTCTGGAGGTCCCGGGTTCGATTCCCAGGGGGGGGTAAAATAAATATAAGTGATTTTTTCACTGTAATATTTATTCAATATTACCCTGGACTGGTACCCGAAGCGGAGGGCTGATCACCTTTCCTTCATGTGTAAACGATCAAGATAACACTGCGTTAATATGACACAGTGCCCTATGCACCATTGGGGTGTGGATAAGGGTTTTATTTATTTATATATTAATATCAGTGTTGGAGCAATGTAGGAGATCATCCTCTCAGAATGATCAATACATTTGATAGATGTTGATTTCAACATACTTTGCATGTCTACTTTTATTTTGGCACTTCTAGCATCTCCAAGGGCTTCCAAAATCTCCTAGAAGACCTCTCTAGCCCCTATAGGAAGATGACAGAGCCCACTAATCTAATTACTAATCCCATAGTAAATAATACTATAAATCCATAGTGGTGTCCCGCAGGGCTCTCTTCTAGACCCATTACTTTTTTTTTAAATCCAAAGAACCTAACCTTCAATTAACCTAAACTAACCTAAACATACACCCAATCTAACCTGACTTGCTCCTGTCAGATGTGAGTGTCCAGAGGAAGCGAGAGATGCATGGGCGGAACAGCCTGGAAGAGCGGGACGGCACTGCCACACCTGCCCACCCACACACTGCAGCAACAGGGGGACATGCTCGTATAGAGGAGGACAACCAGTGTGCTCGTACGTACCAGCTATTTTTTTCTTCTTTGCATTATGCAATACATTATAATTAGTTGTACAAAAAATATATAATATTAATACAAAAAAAAGACCACACAAAGGTATGGCCTGTGTGCGGGTATACATTATATTTTAGATTATAATAAAGGGCACTGACAAGAATACAATGGATATTGTCTGCGTCCTATATGCTCATACCATCTCAATTATATATCTTGATGTAACTTCTTCTCCGTCTTATTCCTTACTACTGAGGATTGTGACGCTTGTGGAAGCAATGACTCTTCTCCAGCTATCCCTTGACAGCGCTGCACGTAGCGCTCCAACCACCGAGGTGCCTGCTGCTGCCTTAACAACATCGGTCCATCGTGTGGGGACCTTCCTCTCCCTCTCTTCTCCTCCAGGCTACCCATCACAACTAGTCGTTCCAGGCTATCCTGTCCACGCGCAACATATCCAAAGAACTGGAGACATTTGCCGGAGTCAAGCCATCCAAGTGTAGTTCCTGGCGAATGGACTCGTTGGTGCGTCTAGCTGTCCATGGAATCCGGAGCATTCGCCTCCAACACCACCTTTCGAAGGCGTCAATTATTTTCCTTTCTGCTGCTTTTATGGTCCATGTTTCAGCAGCAAAGAGAAAAATGGAGTGGACCAAGCTCCTGACAAGCTTTATCTTGGTGTTGTTACTCACGCCCCGGTCTCTCCAGATTTTTTATAATTCTTCTATCCAATTTTTTTATTTATTTATTTAATATAGTTACATTTTTAAGTACAATATAATACATTTTTAAAATATTTATACTTATGGCAAACTTTTAGTTTTAGATTCGCTGTGCCTCTCCAAAAAAGAGACTGAGCTCTTGTGCTTGGAGAGGGACTTACACTCAAGGTTTAATGTTTTATATAATTAATGGTATAATAGTCTTTTTTATATTTTTTTTCAGGATTTAGATGTAATGGGCTTCAATTTTTTTATTTAGAATTTCCAAATTGAAACCAATTCTCAATTAAAATAATAATCTGTAAATTTGCAGGTGCACTGGAGCTTACTACGGGTCCCAGTGTGAGGTGGACGGCGAAGTGGTGGGGGTCGCAGTCGGGGCAAGTCTAGCTGCTCTTCTGGTCATCCTCATCACTCTGGCCTGCCTTGTCATGTGGAGGTAAGTCAAAATCATTCATTAATTTGAAACGATACTTCTTTCCTTGCTAGTCAAAAATTCAATATGGCTATATCCGCTACAAAGACCAAGAGCATGGTGTTCTCTCGGATCCCAGTGGGATGTAGCGTGACTGTGGATGGCGTCTTGGTAGATCAGGTGGAAAAGTTTATATACTGTGGCTGTGGACCTGTGTGGTCAAACGGATCTGTCATACGAAGTGATGGGGCAAGTGAACAAAGCTGCGGCCATCTCAGGATGCCTGAAAATGCTTTATGGAAAAACCCTGAGATGAAGATCGGCAGCAAGATCAAGATATACAAAACTTGTGTCCGACCCATCGTGACGTATGGAATCCAAAGTAGAGCGGACACCGTTGCCACAAAAAACGCACTTAGAGCGTCAAAAATGAAGACTCTAAGAAGCATATCAGGAGAGCATAACACTCCTCAGGAGCAGCCGGACTGCTGACTGTCATCAGCAGACCTTCCGTTCCACTAGAAGAGGGTTCGGCATTTTGTGTCCTAGCTTGGTTTATGGTACCAACGTCCTTCACTAGTTTTATCATGTATGTAGTGTTCATAATTAGTAATATTGAAAATCTTGTCTGAAAACTTGAGACTATGACAGCGCGCTGTGCAGGCTTGCCAACTTGACGACTTACGCACTCGCTAGTCCTAAGAATAAAAGATGTGGGCAGGTATTCACACTGAAGGTATAAGTATTTTATTAAAATTAAACACTTGAATATACCAATTTAATCAGTTTTATTTATATATACGACTAGTTTCGAAAAGGACAGATGTTTTCATCTTCTGGTACAATGATGAAAACATCTGTCGTTTTCGAAACTAGTCGTATATATACATAGAACTCATTAAAGTGTTTAATTCAAGTGTTTAATTTTAATAAAATAATCATGTCATTCCACAAAGTTAATGCCGAATCAATAAATAATATGAAGGTATAAGTAATACCATATTTTAAATATTTTAAAGTAATACACACAAGAAAAGAAAAATACATATTTAAAAAAATGTCTTTATAAATTATACAGTACTTACTTTTGATTGACTACCCATTCCCTTATGTTCCTTTATGTTGCTCCATATTTTAGTTTTCCTGAAAAATGGTCGGAACTTTTTTTCTTGATGTGATTGGGAATAAGAATATGTCCATGGAAGCCAAGCTAGCGGTTCACAACGGCGTGCTAGTACCGACACTAATGTATGGAAGCGAAACATGGAACTGGCAAAGGAAGGATGAAAGCAGAGTGAACGCTGTTGAAATGCGCTCCCTCAGACGAATGTGTGGAAAATCATTGTATGACAGAATTAAAAACGACGATATAAGAAAGGAATGTATGGCTGAACGAGGAATAATTGAAAAGATTAGGAAGAGCTCTTTGCGGTGGTATGGACATGTGGAGCGAATGGATAGCGAGAGAATGACTAAGAAAATATATGTGGCGAATGTGAGAGGGAAAACAGAACGTGGACGACCGAAAAAGACTTGGCACGATCAGATCAATCAGAACCTATAATCTGGCGGTGTCAAAAGTCTGCGTAATCGGAGGGCATGTATGACTAGATGTATGGATGTGAAGGAGGCGAGGAGTGTATGTCAGGACAGAAGAGTGTGGCGTTCCATCCTCTCTGCCTACCCCTGCGGGGAAACGGCGTGATGGTAGTAGTAGTAGTAATAGTGAATAAAATATAAATATAAATACAAAAGAAGATCCCACAAAGGCATGGCCTGTGTGTGGGTATAAAATATAATTTAGTCATAGCAAAGGGTATAAGGGTATAGGTATTATACGTAGAATAGTACTATGTACTGAAGTATTCTTCCATATTCACTGTTCACTCTTGGGACCATCAACCCTTGGTTGTATGTGAAGCGAACGTCATAGTCGTGCACTGGAGAATTTTTATACTTTTTACTATTAGTTGAATTATCTATTCTTTTTTTTAAATTGAAATCCTTTTTTTTTCAGTCGAAGATGGAACCGGGAACAAAAGAGCGCTGCTGGGATGGGGTCACCAGTTTTCGGCTATATGGCAGGAGCTGTCAAAGTCCCCAATATGGGACATCCACCCTATCAGGTCAGTTGAAAATAAACTAATCAGAAAATCAGCCTGATCTTGATCAGAAATAGACTATGAACAATGGCAAAAAAATAAATAGTGATTTTACACTCTAATGATTACCCTGGACTGGTGCCTGAAGCGCAGGAGTGATCACCTTACCTTCATGTAAGTAACGGTCAAGATAACTCTGCGTCAATACGATGCAGTGCCCTATGCACCATTGGGTGTGGATATGGGTTAGAAAAAGAAGAAATATGATATTAAGTGATCATTTAAACCAGCCTATGACAGGTCGAAACCTTGTAATTATCCAGACTTCCATATTCTTCTTCATCCATGTTGAGATATCAATAAAAATATCGATATAATGACTAGATGTTACCTACAAAACTACGCGAATGCATATGGCTGACTAGCCGTTAGTTTATGAATAGCAACCTGGCAACCATGGGTACAGTGAGAATTTCCAACCTCACGATATAACAGAAAAGTCGCTTTACTTAAGCCGCCATGATGAATCGCAAACAAAGATCATGAAAATGCATGATGGTAACACATATCGCTCACTCCTTTCAAGAACGTCATAAATCAAAAATCGACAGTTTTCAGTTGTGCATGTTTTCGGAATGCCCAGAAAATGTACTATATCCCAGCAAAAGAGGCATATTTTTAACTTAATATTTACCCGCTACAGGGCAGAAAGTGTTGTTTATGCATTTTGAAGAAAAGGTTTTGCTTAATTTTTTTTTTAAATTACTAAATATTTTTCAAATGGAGAAAAAAACCTTCAGGTTTTACCTAAAAAGATCTGTTGTACAGTAAAAAGTTCAAGAGGTGGCTTGATATTTATTTTTAATACATTGTATAATATTTATAAACTTTAAAAACGTTCTTCTGAAAAATCAAGTTTTTTTGATTTATGACGTTATTGAAAGGAGTGAGCAATATGTCAAGAGACTTCTTCATCTATGTTGAGATGTCATAAAAAACAAGTATATAGTTGCACAGGCACCATGTATGTTTTATACATAAAAAATTATATTACCGGATTAGAGTCGATGATACTGACAGTGTGTTTTTCTTTCAACAGGTCTCTCTGGAGGAAAGAATGCGATGGGCGCAACTAGCTGATGTAATGGCTCAGGCAAATCACTATGCGGTAAGATTTATCTCTTCTTCATCCGTTTTCGTGTCCAATCCGACAATCCGATTTCTAGTAAGACACATAACTCATAATCCGACAATCCGGTAAATATGAATCCGGAAATATTGCATGCATGCAAAATTGTAATCCGGTAATCCGGTAAATTGTAATCCGATAAAAGTGTAATCCGGTAATCCGGTAAAATTGTAATCCGGTAATCCGGTAATTCGACAATCTATAATCCGACAACCTGGTTTTACGACAAGCCGAAAATTCTTCCTCGTCCGACTATATCCTCCGTACTACACGTTTTCCGAATTTCCATGTTCCTTATTTGGTCTTTTAACATCTTTCCGGTTATCATCTCAATAAACTCACTTCTGAAGTTCTTAGAAGAGATTATAATACTTACAACCCTTATCCGCACCCAATGGTGCATAGGGCACTGCATCGAATTGACGCAGTGTTATCTTGATCATTACTTACATGAAGGCAAGGTCATCACTCTTGCGCTTCAGGAACAAGTCCAGGGTAATATTAAATAAATATTACAATGTAAAATCACTAATATTTATTTTTACCCCCCCTGGGAATCGAACCCGGGACCTCCAGCACGGTAGCTAAACACGCTAGCCATTACACCACGGAGGCGGATTATAATAAGTTGGTGAGAAATAACGTCTTTTTGACTTTATTTGTGGAGGTGTTCACCAAAACGTTACATTTTCATTATAAATGATTTTAAATAATCAGGAATTCCAGCTTGTAAGATCGTTACGTTTTGGTGCGATTTAATGATTTCATATTGGTTTAACACAGGATTGGGCACGTTTTGTCGCAACTTTAATTAAGAATTCGATAGAATACAGTCAACAGAACAGATTTGCAAGTAAAGAATTATTTGTGCAATATTTGAAATACAACCTTTTGGTGAGGACCTCCACATATCGCTCACTCCTTTCAACAACGTCATTTATCAAAAAACTTGATTTTTCAGGAGATCGTTTTTAAAGTTTTAAAATAAAATGTAATGTATTAAAAATAAATATCAAGCCACTTATTGAACTTTTTACTGTGCAACAGATCTTTTTAGGTAAAACCTGAACGTTTTTTCTCCATTTTAAAAATATTTAGTATATTTAAAAAAACAATTAAATAATACCTTTTCTTCAAAATGCAAAAACAACACTTTTTGCCCTGAGGCGGGTAAATATTAAGTTTAAAATATGCCTCTTTTGCTGGGATATAGTACATTTTCTGGGCATTCCGAAAACATGGACAGCTGAAAATTGACGATTTTCGATATGACGTTGTTGAAAGGAGTGAGCGATATCTTATCGACGTTATTTCTTTT
The DNA here is from genome assembly GCF_059751285.1 of Brachycentrus maculatus. Lineage (NCBI taxonomy): Eukaryota > Metazoa > Arthropoda > Insecta > Trichoptera > Brachycentridae > Brachycentrus > Brachycentrus maculatus. The sequence goes on from NW_028281881.1 coordinate 18,338, forward strand.
TGAAGTTATTTCACTTCGATGTTATGTGTTATATGATTTTAATAGATAAATATGAATTGTAAGGTAATATATTTAAAATAAAAGACGGTTTTTGTTGGATTGAATTCTACATTTATTTATGTATATCTTAACACGTGACGCGTTTCGTCTTCTTAGGACATTGATTAAAGAAAACACTTCGTTTTTTACCACTTGAGTTTTATAGACTACATGTTTCAGAAGTTAAACTTCCATCATTCAGGTCTGTATAGTAACTAAAATATAAAATATAAAATTGTTCTATAAATAAGGAGAGGGGAAAGTAACTTACTTACTTCCTTACTTTTATATTTTAATAACAATTTTATATTTTATATTTTAGTTATTATACAGACCTGAATGATGGAAGTTTAACTTCTGAAACATGTAGTCTATAATAAAACTTAAGTGGTAAAAAACGAAGTGTTTTCATTAATCATTGTAACATGTCTTACCACAAAGTTAATGACGAAACAATAAATAAAATATTCTTGGGACATTATCACATTTAGTAAATATTTTTAGTCAGTGTTTGATAATGTCCTAAGAAGACGAAACGCGTCACGTATTAAGGTATACATAAATAAATGTAGAATTCAATCCAACAAAAGCCTTATTTTATTTTGGATATATTACCCAACAATTCAATATGGAATTCTACCAACTGTCTGCAGTTACAATAAATAAGATAAATATGTTTTGTGTGATAGCAGCCAGAGCCGGCTCCCGGTCATCCGGGGGCTCGCCCGCAGTCCGCCATGTACGGGGCGTATCCAACACTTCCGGTGGGAACCCTGCCCCCCGTGCCTAGACCCAGGTAAGCGCTATACCTCCCATCGCTACTGAGCGATGTGTCCCCCAAGCAGCGTTGCCAACGCCAATTTTCAGAATTCCCCAAAAATCTAGGTAGATTTCCCCAGATTGGGAAAAAACAAAGCCCCGATTCCTCACAAATTCCTGACATAATTATCCCATGAAATATAACAAGTTTTCATAAAAAATCGATAACAATTTTTTTAGAAATATAAAAGCTAATTGGACTTTTACATAAAATACATTTTTCATTTCAAACCCTTATCCGCACCCCAATGGTGCATAGGGCACTGCATTATACAAACACAGTGTTATCTTGATCGTTAACACACGAAGGAAAGGTGATCAGCCCTCCGCTTCAGGTACCAGTCAAAGGTAATATTGAATAAATATTTAAGTGAAAAAATCACGTATATTTATTTGACCCCCTCTGGGAATCGAACCCGGGACCCCCAGAACGGTAGCCGAGCGTGCTGACCATTACACCACGGAGGCGGACAAAAAATACATAGTAATTAAAATATATTTGACACGTTATAAAATATATTGTCATACAGGAGAAAGTGACAAAGTGTAATTTTTTCACAAAAACGTGATCATTGACCATTTGATATCTTACTAGCTTCATATTGCCCTGAAAAAAATCTCAAGGAATTTTAAACTTGCAAGTATAATATATTGACTTGTTAAAAATGACTAACTGCATTGGTGTTTATTTTGTTGCCAAGCAAAAGTGACTTAAATGGCCCTCCTGAACATTTTACGTTTTGTTAGTTGGTCACTTTCTCCTGTAAGACTACGATATAAGAAAGTGTAGTGTAGCATTAACAGAGTTCAAAAAATCAAAATGTTAACAATTATGTCCGCCTCCGTGGTGTAATGGTCAGCAACTTTAGCCACCGTGCTGGAGGTCCC
>NW_028281882.1:0-18509 GCF_059751285.1 Brachycentrus maculatus
AAACTAACTAATCAAACGCAATTTATTGTTGAGGCTGAGATAAGCATTATCGATAAAATTAAGAAAAATGTGTTGAGAACGTGAATGTGAATAAGCATGTGAACCAAACGAGTGAAAAAAGAGGTCAATGTAATTGGTAATAGAAGCAGAGAAAGACCAAGGAAAACTTGGTATAATCCAGTATGTCGAACACTTGAAAGTGGTCAGGTGTCGGAATAATCGTCGGTTACTATGGATGAATTTACTTGAAGGATGCAAAGTTAGTTTATTGTTGTATCGTAATATTTCTACTTTCTTCTGTAAAGTAAGCGTAGATGGAGTATGTATAACATACATATGTATAAACAAAATCTTTGAATTAAAGTCAGGTTTGTCGGGGGTGTCGGGTTGTGGTCCCGTGGTTAGTGCCGCGGACTCTTGAGTCAGAGTTTCTCGGTTCGAACCCACTCTACCACAATTTGATACGTTTTTCTAACAATGAGCCGCTTAGGCTCACAGAAATAAAAATGAAACTGAAGTTTTTTTTTTAAAATAATAAAAACACAAATAGTTCTCTTTTAATAAAAAAATATGTGAGTCTTATTTCGCATTTTGGATATTTAAATGATTATTATTTTGGAAAAAAACGTAGGAAAAAGTGTGTTTTATCTAAATTCATTCTACAACATTTTGAGTGTGTCCAAATACTTGTTCACAAAATCTGGATTATCTCCAATTACATATATATAGAACTATTCATATATATAGAACTTCCTGTATATATATGGAACTGTTCATATATATTCTATATATATATGTTCAACAGTTCTATATATATATGTTCATATATATATAGAACTGTTCATATATATAGAACTTCCAAGAATTTGAGTAGTGTGGTTGTCAATAATGGGTAGAATTGGTGAATGTTACACGTGTGTAAAGTGATCACTTAAACCAGCCTATGACGGTCGTAAGCCCCGTAAATGCCCAGACTTCCATATTCTTCTTCAACTTTGATGAGATGTCAAAAAATAATATAAATTCATTCTTTTTGGATTTTAAGACGAAACTTTTATAGATGAAATGAATGTTTTTTTTTTTCTTTTTCATCCGTATAATGCTGGATATTTTTCACACGCCATTTACTGCGTTAGATATATACATACATTACAATAATTCCTTCTAAATGACTTGCAACAAATCTTTGTAAGTAGAGTATTTTAAAACGTATGCTTTAATCATTTCCAGTCAGTAAAATCTATTTAGGGTATAAAGTGCATACTCGTTAGTGCAATTTAATTCCCCTCATAAATCACGGATTAGCATCTATATAAAGAGCACCCTATATATTCATGATAAAGATTTAATGGTGTTTCAAACTACAAAACTATTTCGTTTGCCGTGTTCCGAGAGGGTAGGCAGATCATACATTTATAGATTTATTTATTTATTGAACGGCTAAAGCCTTAAACAAAATACATATATACTGCATCAAAATACACGAATGAATACACTAACAGAGAAACAAAAAGTCTTAAACAGAAAGTAATAATAAAATAATAAATAGTAAGCACTGGTAAATACACGTCTCCTTTACACACTATCAGCGAGCAGCGAGAGAGAGCGAAACACAACGTTTAAATTTATCCATTATAACATGGAGAAGAAATTACAGACTTCAAGGTGGATAACAATATATTAAATAAATCTATATTTTCAAAAGCATTGGCTAACATGTGAAGCCGCGGAATCGGAGAGAACATGGCATAGTTTGCATTATGTATTATATAAATACTGCGAATACAGATTTTTGCCTAGTACCTCTTCGACGCACGCTAAGCTTTATTTGATTTACTCGAGAGTATTTCATCAAACGCATTTCATAAATATATCTCGATTTAAGACGAAGCGACTATCATTTTTATGCGATAGATGATAGAAGTCTGAGCATTCCAGCCCTTACGACCTTAACATAAAGGTTTAAGTGATTACACTTCATATACTTGTAAAATGTACACAATTCTCCCCATTATTGAATATCACACCACACTACTCAGTAAAATTTTGAGTAGTGTGGTAGTCAATAATGGGTAGAATTGGTGAATGTTACACGTGTGTAAAGTGATCACTTAAACCAGCCTATGACGGTCGTCAGCCCCGTAAATGCCCAGACTTCCATATTCTTCTTCGTCTTTGATGAGATGTCAAAAAATAATATGAAAATAACTCCTGTAATTGGAGATAATCCAGATTTTGTGAGCAAGTATTTGGACACACTCAAAATGTTGAAATTTATTGTTTATTAAGAGCATTGTAAGAATTCTTTTGACTTGATGATGGATTGGCTGTTCCAAAACCGGTATACATCAAGAAGTATTTTTAAGACGCATTACACAAAGTGAACAATGAATGATGAGAGTGTTTTATTACCATACCACAAAGTTAACAATACTTTTAATATTAATACTGCTTAAAATATAAAGATATTTAATCTAAAGTTACAATGCGTGTAATATTGATATATCATGCTGAAGGTGAATAATCCAGTGTTTCGTAGAATAAATAATAATAAAATATAAATCGTACCTAAAGCTCTGGTTTAATATTAAAGTATTGTGTCTTGATTGATTTAACCGCTCATATTTTAAGGGGTAAGTCTGCCTTTTCAAGTTTTATTATGGCACCACACAAAATGAACGATTTATAAGGAGAGTATTTGAGTTATATAACTTTTATGACAAAAAATTGTTTTAAGAGGTATTTATTGTAGCATAACTATTTTGAACAATAAATAATAAGAAGAATGTAGAAGTTGTATTATTTTTTGTCAAAAAGTTGTTTAAAAAGTATTTCTAGTGGCTTTACACAAAATGAACGATGAATGTTAATAAGAGTGTTGAAATTATGTAACTTTTATGTCGAAAAGTTTTTTTTTATACATACATTTCAATTTTTTCACTACATGTATTACGGCTATGTAGGCATGGCCTGTGTTGAGCCGAAATAATAATAATAAACCATATCCGCTCCCTAGGTGGAGCATATGGAGTCCACAAACTGTCTCCAGGCTTTTCTGTCGGCTGCCAGCTCCCTTGCATCCTCCCAAGTCAGATCCGCGTCCCGAAGTTCTGACGAGAACTGCCGACGAATTGTCAGCAGTGGTCGTCCTGGGCGGCGCGAACCTGATGCCTTGTAAAAGAGGCAAGCTTGATTAAGGCTCTCAGGAGGCATGCGGAGTACATGGCCAAGCCAACTGAATCGCCTTTTCTTGACGACAGTTGTGATCAAGATTTGCTGCGTCCTACGCCTTATCTCTTCATTCCTCACAAAGTCAAACCACCGCACGCCTAAAATTCTCCGCAAACACCTGTTCTCAAAGCTTAGTACACGGCTGCTCTGGGCCCTTGTAAGGTGCCATGTTTCACAGCCGTATAAGAGAACAGGAGCAATGCAGGCATTGTATAGGCGGCATTTGGTCCTCACCGAGTATAAATCCGATCTCCAGACAGCCTTCATACTGTTAAATGCGGACCCTGCGAGTCCTAATCGCACTCCCAGTTCCTTTTGAAGGCTGCCATTTTCAGTCGCGTACACTCCCAAGTACTTGAAACTCTCGACCCTTTCGATGCGCTGGTTACTCAACATCAAGGGTTGTTGGGCATCTAGGCATGAGCTGTTGCACAACACATGGGTTTTTGCAACATTTATTGTTAGCCCCATGTGCGTAGAGTACCTATTTACCCTGTCGACGATTAATTGAAGACCCTCGACGGAGTCATCAATTAAAACAGCATCATCTGCGTACTCTAGGTCGCAGAGTTTCCGGGAGGGGGAGATGGTTATACCTCGGTCAGATGGTAATGACTTTCGAAGAATGAAATCCATGAGGATGATGAAGAGAAACGGCGCAAGGACGCAGCCTTGTCTGACTCCGGTAGAGACCCCAAACCAATCCGTGACAACATTGTCAACTCTCATACGGCATTCACTATTGAGGTGAAGGGACTTAATTAGCTCCACTAATTTCGCAGGCACCCCATAAGCTTCCAGTACTTTCCAGAGTGTGGGCCTGTGCGGACTATCAAACGCTTTCTCATAGTCTACAAAACACATCGCCAGAGAACTGTTAAATTCCTGGCTCTGCTGTAGAATGTGGCGAATATTATGGATTTGATCCGCACAGGACCTGCCAGGCAGAAACCCTGCCTGGTTTTCTCTGAGCACCTGCATAATGGGGGCTCGGATTCTCTGCAAGATTACGTGGGCAAGCACCTTCCCAGGTACGCTGAGTAGCGTAATGCCGCGGTAGTTGTCACAGTTGAGTGGATCACCCTTCTTATGTAACACGGTAATCTCCCCATTTACCCAGTCTCTAGAGCATCGCTCTTCTTCCCACACACTGGACATTAATTGGTGTAAAGGGCCAATAATGCCAGTAACGCTGCATTTCAAGAATTCCGGGTGGATACCATCAACACCAGGGGCAGTCCCATTTTTCAATTTCGACACGGCAGCTATAATTTCTACCTGTGTCGGTGGACCATCAGGTATGGCGACCGCCCGCGGAATGCTTGACGCAGCCTCCGAGGGAATATCGAGGATGATTGGTGGAGGAGGGCGATTCAAGACCCTGTGGAAATGATCACGCCATATTTCCTTTATACGATCCGCGTCAGATTCGATAACTCCATTTGTGTTTTTCACAGCTCCAGGGGTTATCGAATTCTTTCCGCAGATCTTTCTTGTTATTTGGAATAATTTCCGCGTGTCATTTCCTTGGGCAGCATGTTCCGCCGTTACAATAAGAGAATCGAGATGACGGCGCTTATCGAGTCTACATGATCGTTTAACTATACGATCTTGGCGCCTGTAGTCATCTCTGAGGGTGTCCAGTTGGAAGGGGTCGCTTTCACTGTCCCTCAGTGCTTTTAAGTGAGCGCGCTCAGCTATCTTTCCCCAAGTCTCATCTGACATCCAATGGGGTCTTTCTCCTATCCTGGGGCCAAGAACCTCATTGGCGGAAGAGTTGAGAGCCGATTTGAGACTAGCCCACTGCGCCTCAATTGAGTCAACATAAATGGACTGAGGATCGGTTTCTTGCTGGACACGTTGTCCAACCGTTTCCTCGAATCTCAATCTTATTTCGGCACTCTTCAACTTGTCTAAGTTGATTCTCTTCCGCCGAGGACATCTCGTCAGACGTTTGAGCTGCAGACAGATTCTTCCGACGAGTAACTCGTGATCACTTTGAATGTCGGCCCCTCTGTAGGACCTGACATCGAGGAGCTCTCGCCGGTTAGCACGTCCATAGAGGACGTGATCTATCTGCGCTCTTGTTCGTCCATCAGGGGAGGTCCAGGTGTACTTATGGATGGACTTATGGGGAAATAGCGTACCGCCAATGACAAGGTCGTTAATACTAGCGAACTCAACCAGTCTTTCTCCATTGTCATTGGCTTGCCCATAGCCGTGCCTTCCCATCACCGTTGGGGCAAGTGATGGGTCTGTTCCAACTCTCGCGTTGAAATCTCCCAATACTACCACGCGGGTTCTTCTTGGGAGAGAGGCGATGACCGCATGGAGAGAGTCGTAAAAGGCATCTTTTGTTTGGACATCTGCAATTTCGGTAGGCGCGTAGCACTGAAGGACAGTGACAGAACTATCGGCCGTTTGGAGGGTGACGCGTATAAGCCTTTCAGAAATTGGTTCCCAACTAAGCAAGCACTTTGCTGCTCTTTCTGAAAGGAGAATTGCCACCCCTTGACGGTGATATCGTTCTTGGCCGGAGTGCAGACACATGTGACTATCCAACAACCTCTTTCCAGATCCTTTCCATCGCGACTCGCTCAGTCCTAGGATGTCTAACTTGTAGTCATCCATGATACGAGTCGCGTGAATATCTTTACCGTGGACCTGCATTGTCCGCACATTGTACGTTCCAATCCGGAAAGATGAATTGTTGGATAGGAGCCGTTTAGTGAGCGCAGTCCTAATACCACAGCCGGGTCGGGGGGTGCCAGAGAAGCCGGTGTCCGAGGCATTTCGTGGACTTATCGTAATCAAAGGGTTTAGGGAGGCAGAGTGATTGGCCCTGCGCTCCCGAGGCCTGAGGTCCGAGGACCCCTCACCAGGTTGGCTCAACCTTGTTTCCCGCTTTGTCTGGCCTCTCTTCACCAACCTGCTTGGCATGGGAGACCCTTCTGGTAGTTAGACTACCGCCATAGCCTGGTGAATCACTGAGGCACGCAAGCCCCCTCACCGCGACAAGGTGGGGATCAAGAGGGGGAAATACATGTTAATACATTTTTTATTTTTTGTTTTTTTTTTTATTATTATTAGATTTGTTGTTTAAAAAGTATTTGTTGTGGCATTACATAAAATAAACGATGAATGATAAAGAGAGTATTGAATTTATGTAAGTTTTATGTCAAAAAGTTGTTTTAAAAGGTATGAATAACAGTATGATAAATTAATTAAGTTGAAAAGTTTTACCTTACGAGACTAATATCGCAACGTAAAGCACTGTAATGGCGAAGTGCTTTGTACATAATATTATAATATTCATACATTTAGGATATACTTGTTCAGTAAAATACATTAATACTTTAGTTGTTTGAATAAACCGTGCCTCAAACGGCTCGCATGAAATATTCATACGTTAAAATGATGTAATAAACGTAGCAAAGTTTCTCCGCAACATTCCGCCAACACTAAATCCTAATGCTGGTCTGGACCCCTTGCGCTGGACTTGGGACAAAAACAAATATTATGATTCAATTAAACGGAAAATCCTGTGGGGATGTACGGCAGATTGTGTTTTGACTAACAATGAGACATGCTGCTTCAGGTGTTGACAATATTAGGCAATCGGTGCAACAACTTGGATGTATTCCACTAGCAAGTGATGGGATTCAAAATTTTCATGAACCGGTTTTAGGTACTACCCCTGCCCCCCCTATAAAAAAATTGTTTTAACATTTTACATTTATTTATTTTTTAATCTTAAATAAAAACGAAATGTGTAAATAGAGAAGGGAGCTAAAAATAAATATAAAAAACATCTTTTTCTTTTGCGACTTTGCAATATGAACCACTTCGCCACCACCGCTCCGTGCCGTGATTTTACATAGATCAAGGTGGCTGAGATATTTTCAAGAGTTAAAATTTTCTAATTAAATTTATAAACTACCACAAACAATTTATAGCGAACCGGCTGCATCTCACCACTGTCGACTTCTACTACTTTCAGTGGTATAATCATGACGTTTCTTCACAGGGGTAGGCAAAGAGTATCGGGAAAATACTTAGACTACGTTTAAACACGCAAGTATTCGAATGTAAAGTTTTATCAAAATTTTATAGCAATATTTGAATAACTTGAGAAGATTTGAGACTTTTAACAACCTGTTATGATATTTTTCTATTAATTGATTCAGTACTCACTTTGTGGTAATTTTTATGATTATTTTATTTATTTAATATAGTTACATTTAAAAAAATACAATTTGATACAATTTCTATACATTTATACATATGGCAACCTTATAATTTCAATTTCACTGTGCCTCTCCAAAAAAGAGACTGGGCTCTTGTGCATGGAGAGGGACTTACACTCAAGGTTTATCGTTTTATTTTATTAATTGTAAAATATATAATTTTATTCGGTAGATAGCACTTCTTCTTAAAATGTATTGTGACACGTGAACACTGGTATACGGTATTTGAAAGAAATGCATCGAAACACGGGTCATAATAGATTTTAAAAAATATTGGTGAAAACCTTAATTATTTTTTTATTTTTATTTTCATGGATAATGTGAGTGTTTTAATATTTTAAAGGTTAATGACATCTGCAAAAGACATGAAAAACATCTTTCAATTACGGATTATTAGAATCCCGCTGTTTTGAACTTTGTTAATATTTCTGATCAGTTTAATATCCGGTATGGAATATTTCAATTCCTTCTTACAATTTTTTTCACTTGATTAAAAAAATTTTTTAAATGAAAATGTTTCGAGACCCACATTATTTAAATAATTTTCTTCATCGTCGGTTGAGCATATAGCCAGTACAAGTCATCTCAAGCGACCCTGTCACGAGCCATTTCCTTGGATTCCTCCCAGATCAGTCAAGCTTCCCGAAGTTCCGTTAAGTACAGTCGGTGAATGGACATCAGCGATCTTCTGGGTTAACGAAACCCACGAGGTTGGAAGAAAAAATATGAGTGGACAAGAAAAGACTATTTAAATAATTGACTTACGGAACTGTTTTTTTTTTTAAAGTTCCTGGTTGAATCACCAGGGTAACAGACACCTTAGCGCTTCCAACAGTATAACAAACACTAAAAGTTCCTATATTTATTGTTCGTCAAAATTAGTTAACGATGAATTTAAGGATTTTGATATATTTAACTTGGCATTGTCAACGCTAAGATCATTTATTATTGTCAGTCGACATTGATGTCGTAGTATATCCCTCGTTTCGAACAATTTCTCTTTGACTCGAGCTTTGATCTTTCCATTTTTCATACCTCCCATCCCTCTCCCAGGTATTTTTACATGTTTGAAATTTTGTAATTGGTAGTACTTGTTTTATAATACTCGGATATATGTTTAAATTATTCTGATCTGTTAAATTCCAAATAATACAAAATCTTCATAATATGTTTTTCATACACTTATTCCGTACCATAAACTTGAATTCCCTCCCTTGTTCGTCTTTTAAAGGTTTTTGCACCCATTAATGCATGGGGCACTGCATCGTATCGCTTCAGTGCCAACTTGATTATAAATTATAATGCATCAAGGCAAGGTGATCATTTTGTGCGTCAAGCACTAATACAGGGCTCTGTCCCCTAAAAATATATAATGAATCTCACCTATGTTCAAATGGAGTAAGTACAAACTTCCAAACTGATGACGCTACTATTAGTTACAATACTTCTATATATAAATATATATATATATATATATATATATATATATATATATATATATATATAGATATATATATATTTATATATATATATATATATATAAATATAAATATATTTATATATATATATATATATATATATATATATATATATATATATATATATATATATATATATATATATATATATATATATATATATATATATATAAATATATATATATATATATATATATAATATATTTATATTTATATATATATATATATATATATATATATATATATATATATATATATATATATATATATATATATATATATATATATATATATATATATATATATATATATATATATATATATATATATATATATATATACAGATATATATATATATATATATATATATATATATATATATATATATATATATATATATATATATATATATATATATATATATATATATATATATATATATATATATATATATATATATATATATATATATATATATATATATATAAATATATTTATATTTATATATATATATATATATATATATATATATATATATATATATATATATATATATATATATATATATATATATATATATATATATATATATATATATATATATATATATATATATATATATATATTTATATAAATATATATATATATATATATATATATATATATATATATATATATATATATATATATATATATATATATATATATATATATATATATATATATATATATATATATATATATATATATATATATATATATATATATATTGGGTTGATGCAAAAGTTTTGACCGTTTTTTCCATATATAGTTTTTTAATTTTTTTTCTTGTGTATTAGTTATTTAATAAATTATATAATTTCCGTCAGTTCTTATAACCTTCTTCCATCTTTCCATCAACTTATTAATACCAGTAGTATAAAATTCCGTGGATTTTAATGCGAAAAATGAAGTAAGGGATGTTTTTACCTGCTCTATTGAATAATTTTTCTCATCATTAAATTTTTTTTGCAGTGATCGGAATAAATAAATATCAGAAAGAACAAGATCTGGAAAATACAGTGGATGCTTGATAACATCCCAATTTAACTTATTTAGCTTGTGTTGGGTCATCATAGCCACATGTGGTCGCGCGTTGTCGTGATGAAACACTGCCCCTTTTCTGTTTACCAATTCTGGTCTATCCATTTGAAGGACAATGTTCAATTTGGATAATTACTGACAATATCGTTCTGCTGTACTTGTCTTATCGTGTTCCAAGAGTTCAAAATACACAATACCCTTATTATTCCACCAAACACAAAGAATAACATTTTTTATGGGTTTCGGCCTTCGAAGTTGTTAATGGGGCTTGTCCAGGTATAGTCCAATGTCTTTTTCTTGTCACGTTGTTGTACACGACCCATTTCTCATCTTCCGTCACCAAACAATGCAAAAAAGGTTCATGTTTTTGTCTCGCACTCAAAGCAACGCGCGTTGAAACACGATCCAATAAATTGGCAGCCGACAATTGATGAGGTATCCAAACGTCGTACCGCGAAACCATTTCCATACGCTTCAAATGTCTTAATGCGATTGTTTGGTTAACTCCCATCATTGACACAATCTCCCTGATGGTTAGACGTGGATTGGTGTCAATTATGACTTTTAATTCGTCGTCATCAGACTTCAATGGCCGCCCGGTACGTGGTTTATCAATGAGTGAAAAATCTCCAGATCGGAATTTTGCAAACCATCTTCGTACCTGTCAAACTTTGATGACATCTGCTCCATACACTTCACAAATGTTTTTGGTTGCCACACTCGCTGTACTGTCTTTACGGAATTCATAAAGTAAACAATGACGTAAATGCACTTTATCGAACGACAGTTTGAAAAAATACAAGGGGTTATTCCTGTACTCTGGCCAGGCCAAAACTGAATAGAAAGTAGAGGGAAAGCATCCTTTATACAATGGAATCATAAAAAAAGAAAATGCTATTCATGATTTTTGAAAAAAAAAATTTTTACCTGGGATCATAAAAAACGGTCATTACTTTTGCATCAACCCAATATATCAGTTCTAATATTATGGATGTTCAATAAGAGGCAGAACGGTGAACGTTACACAAGTGTGTAAAGTAATCGCTCAAGTTAGCGAAATGCCAGGTCGAAGCTCCTGGGATCCTAAGACTTACATATTCTATCATATAAGCGATACATGTTTCATCTCAAGGTGAAACACCTATAATATCGATATATTATCCGTAGGGTGAACAATCCAGTAATTGAAAGAATAAATAATAACTAATAAGTAAAATCTAAACATAACGTATTTTTACGAGGATTAATTTGAAATTCCATATAAACGGGTGCAAGAACTACCCAGTTGGAAGCTTAGATGTTTCTGGAAATTATAGGGTAGTGTATAATCAAGTGAGTGAATTTCTCCTTATAGGGTGGGAAATACTTAGAAGGGGATGAGTATTACACTACTAGAGATTGGCATGAGCTTTATCATTGGAATTTCTCTGCATTTAGAAACGTTCACATAGGGTTAACTTAAGATTCGATAAGAAGAACGAAATATTGTATAGATACTTGATTTAAAGGATACAAATGTGGACTATCGGACAAACTAAATGGGAACAGCAGGAGGCGTTTAAATGTGATGTAACAGGCGCATTTTAAGGAATTATTGGTTGGAATATGTAGGGAACAACGATGTTTTAAGCAGGGCTAGGGAGTCGAAATGCTTGCTAAATATATTAACATAGTATAATTCTAAATAAAACACTTGTTTTTTACCATTCGAGTATTATATTTTATTTTTAATGGCCAATTTTTGAAAGCTACAGATTCTTTCACTTACGGGTTTGAATATGAAAACCCAAAGATGAAGCATCTGTAGTTTCTGAAACTAGTCGTTAAAAAATAAATAAAATACTCAAGTGATAAAAAACTAGTGTTTTATTTATAATTTAATTATGCCTTACCACAAAATGAATGCAGTAACGCAAAAGCGATCCAAATGGATAGGTCATAATATAAGATACCCAGGCCTGCTTCTTACGATTGCGGAAGGCATGTGCAAAGGCACAAACCACAGAGGACGACCCGCTTAATCTATATGGACCAAATTATCTCCGATATGAGTTGTTGCGGGTACTCAGGTTGATGAGATGAGCAGATAATGAAGACAAATGGAGACTGACCATGAAAGAAGAAAATCAGTAATCACAAAGATTGTAACTGTTATGGGTTCAGATTGTAGAAGATGAATAGAGGAAGATTGCTTGTTCTTCGACTTTGGTTTAGTATATAAATAAGTTACTAGGAGCTCTAGGTGAGTGACTGCTTTGAAAGAAAGACTTTTCTATTGTTAATCGTCGCTTGCGAGAGTTCGTGGGTACTCACACAGTTGCGAGATGTTGTTCTCACCACTATTTTAGCGACAAATCTCCATTTCTTAAAATAACCCACAAAGAAGAAGACAAGATATCTTAAACGTTTTAGTAGCCATTCAAATTTCAATGAAAAATAAAAATAAAGGTATTTTTCCTTGAATGTCATTAAAATGTTTAATTTCATATAGTTTTCCTCAAACATACTCGTATGCTTAATTCAAAGAAATGTTAACGTACTAGCTAAACCATTTCCATTTCATGTTACGTTTACGTTGTTTTCAGTGAGGCAAAAACCGAACGAATGGCCGTCCATTTTTGCACTGCCTTTGACCGTGATGGGGCCCTGAATTTGCAAATTACGCAATTACGAAGCTTTTTGTTGCGCTGCACCGTTCCGCGTTTACAAAAAGCACACCGAAACCGTGTTAAAATTGAAGCAGCCGCTTCCATTTTGAAGTCGTAATGGCTCTTTACTTGAAACTCACGCGAAAGATACGATATAAATAAATGCATAGAATTGCGCTGATGCGATAGTGATAATTGAATTGTATTGCAATCTACGACAGCCTTGGTATTATTTATGTAAATAATTGGGATTTTTTCTATAACAGAGTATCTTAAGAATGTTGTGATCTTTGTCAATACGCAGACTTCCATATTCTTATTCATCTATGTTATAAATATCAATAAATCATAAGTAGACATACTGATCAAGTATGTCCACTTATGATTTATTGATATATTGTCGGACTGGACATACATGTCAACAAAGATTGGACACAATCAAAATATTGGAATAATGTTTTAAACTTACCATTACAATTGAATTTAATTTTGTTCTTTGGGCCCTTGAGAAAGTATTTTAAGGAAATGACGCTTAATATTTTATTTTATTCGAAATTATTATTCATTATGATTTCTTGTAAAATGTTAAAAAAATTGATGCTTATAAAAATATTTTCAGGCGTCTCTTCTAGTATGTAAAACAATTCCGAAAGAATCTTTAATTTATTTTCATGAAAGACTCTTCTAAATCAATAAAATATCTAACTAAACCATAAATAGTGCCGAGCACTCACATGTAAATAACGTGTAAATAAAAGGATACATGTTCTATGTAGTGAAAGGTATTACAGGTCGTTAATCCTGTCCGCCTCCGTAGTGTAATGGTCAGCATGCTCGTCTACCTTTCTGGAGGTCCCGGGTTTGATTCCCAGGGGGGTTTAATAAATATAAGTGATTTTTTCACTCTAATATTTATTCAATATTACACTGGACTGGTACCTGAATAGCTGTTCTGATATTTATTCAATATAACCCTGGAGGGCTGATCACCTTTCCTTCATGTGTAATCGATCGAGATAACACTGCGTTTATATGAAGCAGTGCCCTATGCACCATTGGGGTGCGGTAAGGGATTATTATTAATCCTGTAAACACCATTATTCCCACAATATATTTTATCAATATTGAGATGTCTAATACCAAGTATGATATTTTTGATCAGCTGGGTGTTTTTCTCTCGGTTATTTAAAAAAAAGTCCTGTTTCCGAACATCTTTTAAATCAATAAATGTTTTATTCAACGATTTGAGGTGCTCTTATATTTCCAACAATTCCTATATCGTAAAGTTTGCCGATGAAAATCCGGGAGTTTCGTTTGTGAACCTCACTTCGTAAGTTTTTGAATGAGTTTAGTTAAAAAGCATTTTGTTTTTGCATTTTTCCATTCAATCTTCTTGTTACAAAGTCAATGAAACGATATATAAACCTCTTTTTGCTGTTGAAATATTCAACACAAAAAATACAACACATTCTTTGAGTAGTTCTTCTATTAATAAAGATGCAATTATTTGAGAAAAGAAAATGGAAGCATTATTACTCTGATTAACTATGAAAACAAAAGCTGTCATGAACAATTTGTACTCGTATGTACAATAATGACAGTAAAAGTTTTTCTTTTAGAAGAGATTATATTTCTTTCTTTGAAATAAACTCGTTTGAATTTGCTTTATTTATTTGTATTATTTTATATATATGTATATATATATATATATATATATATATATATATATATATATATATATATATATATATATATATATATATATATATATATATATATATATATATATATATATATATATATATATATATATATATATATATATATATATATTTATATATATATATATATATATATATATATATATATATATATATATATATATATATATATATATATATATATATATATATATATATATATATATATATATATATATATATATATATATATATTCGAAATTCAACACATTCTCTTGATTGATTTTTTTTCAATAGTTTTACTCTTTGTCGACAAAAAAACTAGAACAAATTGCACGGCAATTTCCTTTATCTTGGTCTGTATTTTAACTTATTTTTATAACTGACTGCAATATTTTATAACTTGTTACAATTATTATATTACATAACAGTGCAGGCGAAATTCGCGAGTTAGCAAGATAATCAGTTAGAGTCAACAGAACGATCCAACTTCCATACCTAGAAGGGCACTACAGGCGCACAACACGGCCAGTATGTATTTAGACTCACTCACATACGATCCACACTTTGGGAACTTCACACTCGTACATTGCACTGTGGCTACATCACACAAAGGAAAGCTTTAAGCACAACACATATAAATTGCAATATACTTGTGTACACTTGCAATCTCTTTGCGTCTCCACACGAACAGTAATAAGAAATCGCGACCTTAATAGTCCATTCCCGATAACTTATTTTTTATTAAGCGGGGATGTAAATTAAGGTGTTGTATAAGCATAATTTATTGTCAGCCTCCGTGGTGTAATAGTTAGCGTGTTTAGCTACAGTGCTGGAGGTGCTCAGAGTACTAACTTCATTAATATAAAGATATATAAAATGCGTTAGGCTAGGTTAGGTTAGGTTAGTTTCAGGCGAACCTGATGAAAGTCAGTGTGCAGACGCCTCCACAGCTCCAACTAGCACAGCAGACATACACAGTTGACAAACACAGGTGTATGGTAAATCATTTGAAGAAAAATAAAATCAACGTACGATTATTCCCAATTTAGGTTTAGGGGGAGGGGGGTTAGTCAAGGGGGTGGAGTTTGAAAATAATGGAAAAATGCAAAGCAAAGGTGAAAAATTTTGATACAATATATTATTTATTAAATAAATATATTGATGTTGATTTTTTTTGGATTTCTAAATTTTCTTAATTTGGCCTTTGTGTGGCACTAGGTGTAATAATTTTAGTTAATGAGAGTAGAATAAGTGATTTGTATGTATTATGTGATTAGCAAATTCCGAGAAATAATTACTAACAAGAACGCTTGGATGTTCTTTAATTCTTATCTTTAAATTTCTCATGCTTTCTATCTAAATCGATATTTTTTAATTTTTTATACTGGATAAAACATATTTGGGACGATCGGTAGAAATGGAAAACGCGACACCGTTTTTGTCAAATTGAAAATTATGGTCATCCAGCCGTACAAACGCGAACTTAATACTGACGAATGTCGATGCACACACATATACGACCAATCTCTATATGCATGCGGCATACTAACCTAGAATATATGAAGGTATTGAAATTCTGTAGAGCCATAGAAATGTTTGCTTCCATTAGATATGTAAATGCACATTGTACGAATTGAAATTCTCAAAATATCAAACGTTTTTAGCCTTAACCCTTTCAATACTGCAAGGACATATTGCCCCAGAGAATTTCTAATAATAACTCAGATATACAACATTTTGAGTGTATCCAAATACTTGTTCGTAAATCTCGATTAACTCCAATTTGGACCAACTCAAAATGCTGTCAATAAATTAATTGGTCAAATTGTAAGCCAAAATAATAAAAATTAAAATGATATAATCTGGCGTTTCTCATGGATGTGCTTATAATCTGGGATTCGGACCTCACATACTAAAAAAGAGTTTCTGCTTGTTTTCATCTCACCATTACATGTCTCAAGTGAAGTTCTAGTGATTATAGAACAGTGTTACAAAATTGGTTCATATACTATATATATATATATATATATATATATATATATATATATATATATATATATATATATATATATATATATATATATATATATATATATATATATATATATATATATATATATATATATATATATATATATATATTTATATATATATATATATATATATATATTTATATATATATATATATATATATATATATATATATATATATATATATATATATATATATATATATATATATATATAAATATGTATATATATATATATATATATATATATATATATATATATATATATATATATATATATATATATATATATATATATATATATATATATATATATATATATATATATATTTATATATATATATATATATATATGTATATATATATATATATATATATATATATATATATATATATATATATATATATATATATATATATATATATATATATATATATATATATATATATATATATATATATATATATATGTATATATATATATATATATATATATATATATATGTATATATTTATATTTATATATATATATATATATATATATATATATATATATATATATATATATATATATATATATATATATATATATATATATATATATATATATATATATATATATATATATATATATATATATATATATATATATATATATATATATATATATATATATATATATATATATATATATATATATATATATATATATATAGATATATATATATATGTATATAGGACTTCCAGGAATTTGAGTAGTGTGGTTGTCAATAATAGGTAGAATTGGTGAATGTTACTCGTGTGCAAAGTGATCACTTAAATCAGCTTATGACGGTTGTCAGCCCCGTAAATGCCCAGACATCCATTTTTTTTCTTTGATGAGATGTAAAAAAATAATATTACTAAAAAAATTAAATGCTTACAAATGCTTTGGGAACTGGGATTTTAGTACTGTTCGGTCATAGACTCGAAAACAAGTCCAAACCTGTCTGCTTTGTTGCTGTTTGCTGTCTGCTTTTTTTTCTTTTCTATAAAATTTTGTCAGTCCAGATTTTGCTAGCAAACAGTAGACACGTGTTACGCTTATTGCAAGCTGTGCTCGGAATTGCCAAGTAAGCTATTTAAAATTTTATTTTACTTGTTTAGTATCCAGCAATAGTTTGTATGAGTTTTTTATTTCCGAAAATAAAAATTGGACTTATATGTCTACTTTACTATCATAAAATACTGTTGGGGTACATGCGACCCACTCACCAATACTATTGGGACAATATGTCCCATTTATTTTTTTGTATTATAGATAAAATAATCAATAAATTTAATAAAATGTTTTTTCTTCGTCAAACAAAATTAGCAATAAATATTTTGTGCATTAAAATAACATAAATTATTAAAACAAAAACATCGTATTGAAAGGGTTAAGGCAGTAAATAAAAATGATTGCTTCTTCAGACCCCTAAATTCAGTAGTAAGTTTGATAAGACCCAATACGTTGAATCGTAACATAATTTTCTTTAAACCCATGTAACATTTGACGCAATTGAATTTTTTTCTGAAAAACCATCTTAAATTTTTCTTTGAAATAAATATATGGTTTTAAAAAGAAAAGAGTTTTTTATCATTTATGTTGAAGTACTATCAACCCTCTGATTGGAAACAGCTATATGAGGTATCAAACGTTTTGACCAACGTCTGTTTTTAGTTGGTTGGAAATTATTGCTTCTTAGTAATAAGCCCGTTATTGTGCATTTTTCCATTGTACACGAAGTTAACGTAAATAAATAAAATAATTCATGTAAGGAATTAAAATAAATAATTATAATAATTTTTCAATATTGATTCTAAAAAATACAAATTTGTATATTCTTTTAAAAAAATCGGATGTGAAATAACTACTGGCTCTCAGCGCAGCCGAATGCTTAATTATTTATGCTGTTGCGAGTAAGGCCTTAAGAAATCGTTCATTAGATCACGAATCACGTGTCGGGTTGTGGTCCCGTGGTTCGTGTCGCGGACGTGAGAAAGAGTTTCTCGGTTCGAGCCCACTCTACCACAATTTGATACCTAATTCTAATAATGAGCCGCCTAG
>NW_028281883.1:187500-222726 GCF_059751285.1 Brachycentrus maculatus
TACCTATGTGTACCAATAATTTACGAGTACAGCATCCCTTGGAGTTTATAAAGCTCCGTAGAGTAAGGGTAGAGAGTACGCACTCGCAGCCACCCCTGCCCAGGTTTAGGATTATTGGGGAGGATAAAAGCATATCTGTGTAATGCTACTAAGTGAATTCGCTGCCACCCCTACAGCGCACCCTTCAGCGCGCTACAAGTCTCCGAACACACAGCTGACTGTCACAAATATTCACGCGCTTACTTCTAAACATGCCTATGTTACAAATATATAATCACAATTGCAAGAAATATGATTTGATTTTTTTTTAATGGAATTTTTATATTTTTGTTTCGGTTTACAACAGCAAAATATGTAAAACAAACCATTAAAATATATACATTAAACAAGCCAACTATAGCTAACCACAGAAACATCAAGATTAGCACAAAATATTAAGTGTAGACCTAGCAAATGAACACGTATTTATGAGAGAAAATGTGCATGTCACTCACTCCTTTCAAGAACGTCATAAATCAAAATACTTGATTTTTCAGGAGAACGTTTTTAAAGTTTAAGAATATAATACAATGTATTAAAAATAAATATCAAGCCACTTATTGAACTTTTTACTGCGCAGCAGATCTTTTTAGGTAAAACCTGAAGGTTTTTTCTCCATTTGAAAAATATTTAGGATATTTAAAAAAATAATTAAACAATACCTTTTCTTCAAAATGCAAAAACAACACTTTCTGCCCTGTAGCGGGTAAATATTAAGTTAAAAATATGCTTCTTTTGCTGGGATATAGTACATTTTAGGGCATCCTGAAAACATGCACAACAAAAACAAACTTTTTTTGTTTTTGTTTATTTAATTATGCGCGGAGTTCACCTATGTTTCCAATGGCTAGTGAGTACAACTCATGTTTTAGCCAATTTGGCATTTTTAATTACGGAAAATCTGTGTTGAAAGTCGAATGGTGGGCATATTATCCTCTCAGGATATTTAAAAACTATGCTTCTCTGCATTGTATGTATGTTCCTACTGTAGAATCAACATCACACACACACACACCCTCTTACACACTTCACTCATCGCTCACTCCTTTCAAGAACGTCATAAAACGTCCATGTTTTCAGGATGCCCTAAAATGTACTAAAATGTACACACACACACACACACACACACACACACACACACACACACGCACACACGCACACACGCACACACGCACACACGCACACACGCACACACGCACACACGCACACACGCACACACGCACACACGCACACACGCACACACGCACACACGCACACACGCACACACGCACACACGCACACACGCACACACGCACACACGCACACACGCACACACGCACACACGCACACACGCACACACGCACACACGCACACACGCACACACGCACACACGCACACACGCACACACGCACACACGCACACACGCACACACACACACTTATTCATTCATTTGCTAGATTTACACTTAATATTTTATATTCTATATATCTCTGTGGTTAACTATAATTGGCTTGTTTTATGTATATCATTTAACTGTTTTTTTTTTTTACATATAATGCCTGTTGCTTACCCAAATAAAAAAATAAAATAATAATAATAAAATAACTAAAGACAGATTAGTGTGGCGTTGTATTCTCTATCTGACAGAAAAGCCTGGAGACAGTTTGTGGACTCCATATGCTCCACCTAGGGAGCGGATATGGTTAATATGATAAATGTATTCTCTATGCATACCTTAACAGCAAGCAGCGTGGTAAGCAGTAAGTTTAGTTACTTAGACTATGTTACATATGAAGAGATGCATGAATGCGGAACAGGCGAAGATTGTTTATTTACAAAGACAGATTGGTGTGGCGTTGTATTCTCTGCTTACCCCTGTAGTAAAGCGACGCGATGGTTAGTCTGTTAGTTAGTTACGCATAGCATAAGTAGGTACCTACGTATGGCTACGTGTAACACGATAATAATGATTTGCGATAGTAGCTTCCTCATTAGTTCAACACCTGGCGCAATGGTCAGGGGAGCTTTTGTAACGGGGTTGTCTGTGACGTCATAGCCTTAACGTGACGTACCCGCACTGTTGTTAAAGCTCGGTACACACCCTACTGAATTTCTAAACTAAACCTTCTTAGGCTGCCATTTGATAATCGAAATTGGACATGAATCAAGAGTGAAATTTCAAGATCGCGTCACGTTACATGAGAGAGAAAAAAGATATAGCATAGAAAGAAGGAGAAATAGAGCTACATATATGCTTCTATAAGGCTAAACCTTTATTTGTAACTGAGTGAAATAATTTAAATGAATGTGAGTGAAATGAGTGGTTAGTTTCCAGTATGAGATTCGCGAATTCTGAAAAATCAGAGGACATCGCTGTGGACTAACTAGCAATTATTTTTCAGAATTCAGAAATATTTTTTGCTCTTTAGTTTTATTTTTCACCTGTAGATGAAAACTTTTGTACTTTTTGAAACTAGTTGTCTGTAATGAAATAAAACTCATTATTTGGTATTATTGATTATGTGGTGTTGAGTTTTTTTTTTTTTTAAATTATCAACATGTCATTCCACAAAGGTAATGCCGAATCAATCAATAATTTAATAATAATATGTTAGTTATCACAAGGGCTTTGTATTATTTTAAACCCCAGTGGCGGTACTTCCCTAGAAGCCCAAAAGCCCGGCTTACCTAACAACTCTAAATAAAAATGATTAAATCTAGACCAAATGATAAAAATTCATAATTAATACATGACTATTTTTAAATTATCGCGCGCTTACATGATTATTAAACACTATGCTTGCCATTATATGGTGATGGTACTTATTGGTTATGGTTAATATCTGAGGAAAATATTTTATTATAGTGAACATTTTCTTTATTTCAAGGTGATGGCTATAACTTACAAAAGTTACATGTTAGCATATTTTTACGATGATAATACATTGTTTATATTTATAATACTTTCTGGGTGCTAACTATACTGGGAAATGAGGTGAACCTTACTGGTAAACCCTAGGCACGCCACTGTTAAACCCGTATAATTTTCATATTGAAATGGATTTTTGGATGCAAATTTTATTAATATCTGGAACCGTTGTCTGACAATTCCTTCTAATGACTTCCCCAAGTAAACATTTCCCAAATCAAAATGAAGCAATAATTAAATTAAATAAAATAAAATAAAAAAATTAAAAATAAAAACCCTTATCCGCACCCCAATGGTGCATAGGGCACTGCGTCATGTAAACGCAGTGTTTTCTTGATCGTTTACACATGAAGGAATGGTGATCAGCCTTCCGCTTCAGGTACCAGTCCAGGGTAATATTGAATAAATATTACAGTGAAAAAATCAATTATAATATTTATTTTACCCCCCTTGGGAATCGAACCCGGGACCTCCAGAATGGTAGCCGAGCGTGCTGACAAAAATATATCACAAAAAATTATAGTTTGTATATCAAAAGCATTGTTAAATTTATGGTATGGTAATATAACACTCTCCTTATCATTCATCGTTCACTTTGTGTAATACCACTTTAATAAACTTTTGAAAAAAATACAAAGAAAATTTTGAAAGAGAGAAAGAAGACACTCGTCTTTTTTGCACAAATTGCTCACTCCTTTCATAAATCAAAAAACTTGAGTTTTCAGGAAAACGTTTTTCAAGTTTAAAAATATTACACAATGTATTAAAAATAAATATCAAGCCACTTATTGAACTTTTTACTGTGCAACAGATCTTTTTAGGTAAAACTTAAAGTTTTTTCCTCCATTTAAAAAATATTTAGTATATTTAAAAAAATAATTAAATAATACCTTTTCTTCAAAATGCAAAAACAACATTTTTTGCCCTGTAGCGGGTAAATATTAAGTTAAAAATATTCCTCTTTTGCTGGGATATAGTACATTTTCTGGGCTTTCTAAAAACATGTACAAAAGAAAATTGATGATTTTTTATTCATGAAGTTCTTGAAAGGAGTGAGCGAAATTTCAAACCGTAATAAACTTATTTTAATGCCCTGATGATGGAAAGATTATTTCGAAACCGGTAGTCACGAATTATTGTTTATTAAAGTGGTATGAATGATAAGGAGTGAATGATGAATGATGAGGAGAGTGTTTAATAAAATGTATATTACTATCAGATGTGGACAAGTCTTTACATTTAAAATATACAATCCATTGGTATTTCTAACTGTGTCCATATGGAGGGGGGCTTGTACCACCTGACCACTAATTAGAGCGGCTACAGATTAATATTACTTTACGGCTGACTTTGGTATTGAAACTTTATTGTTATTAGAAACGATGAACTGGGGTGCTGAGGTAGATATGGTATATACCAGGGGTTCCCAAAGTGTGCGCCGCAGCGTCCTGGTGGGGCCGTGAGTCAGTCATCTATCACTATCCGAAACCACAAATATTCTCGGGTCACTATATCTATTCCGCTATACCTTGTCCGCCTCCATAATGTTATGGTCAGCACTTTCGTTTGCCGTACTGGAGGTCCCGGGTTCCATTCCCAGGGGGGGTCAAATAAACAAAAGTGATTGTTTATGTCTATTATTTATTTAATATTACCCTGGACTGGTACCCGAAGAGGAGGGCTGATCACCATTCCTTCGTTTGTTAACGATTAAGATAACACTGCGTTTATATGATGCAGTGCTCTATGCACCATCAGGTGCGGATAAGGGGAAAATATATTCCAAATAGCTTACTAAAGTAGGGCGCCGAGACAAAATACTAAACTTGTAAGTGCGCCGCGGGTTGAAAAAGATTGGGAACCCCTGGTATATACCATCGCGTGGCGGAGCGACATGTGATTTCACCATCATATCGTGTCATCATCAGTGGCACGCGTATGGGGTTTACGCCATTACCTTGGTATTCTAAAATTGTTTAATTTTTGTATTTCGTACACCATGATTTTTAGAACGTTACATATCGCTCACTCCTTTCAACAACGTCATTTATCAAAAATCGTCAATTTTCAGTTGTGCATGTTTTCGGAATGCCCAAAAAACGTATTACTTATATCCCAATAAAAGCGGCATATTTGTAACTTAATATTTACCATTTTTAATTAATGTTTTACTTAGTAAATACCACTATTTCTTAAAATCTACTGTGACACGTGTTTCGATGCATTAGTGGTATTTACTAAGTAAAACATTAATTAAAAATGGATAGATTTTACCACAAAGTGACTGCCGAATCAATTAATGAAATTAATATTTACCCGCTACAAGGCAGAAAGTGTTGTTTTTGCATTTTGAAGAAAAGGTATTGTTTAATTATTTTTTAAAATTTACTAAATATTTTTCAAATGGAGAAAAAACATTCAGGTTCTACCTAAAAAGATCTGTTGCACAGAAAAAGTTCAGTAAGTAACTTGATATGTATTTATTATATCTCCTTGAAAAATCAAGTTTTTTTTATATATGACGTTGTTGAAAGGAATGAGCGATTCATGTTAATATCAAACATAGGACAGTCATTTCAGAAATCAAATCGAAGTTTATTTTGAAAAAAAGTTACCAGGTAAATACAGAAAATTTGATGAGCAAATAACTAACTAATGACCGAGGTAGCAAACACCGGTAATTATGGAAGAGCAGTTGACCGCGTTGGCACGCGATCTGGCGGTTAGAAGAGTCATTTCGGGGTGTGACGGCAATCAGTTAGTCACAGGAGGGTTGGTCGCTTTATGCACATACCTCTGGGGCGGCCGAATCGATACGTTCATATTACAAAAAGAAGCTTCTTCATCTCACCGTTAGATGTCTCTAGTCAAAATTCTAGTGATTCAAGTTTTTTGTTAGGGATTATCTTATACTGCGATGTTGATTCCCAGCTGTCAGTCCATATTTTTAGTGGTCTGCCTGGGAGTCGTCTACCTAGGGGGAGTCTAGATGGTTCCATTCTTCTCACAAGTGGGTACCATTGCCTTCTTTAGTATTTTCCCCATCTAACGACGTCTTTTATCTCACATATTTCCCTTATCCTGGTATTCCTTATTCTATCTTGTAGACTCTTGCCAGATATGCTCCTCGGAGTCTTCATTTTTGTCACTCTTAGCGCGTTTTCATCTTGGTTTGGTGTAATAAGGAAATAACGCAAGGCTGAGATGAGCGTTATCGACAATTATTTTTTGACATCTCATCAAAGACGAAGAAGAATATGGAAGTCTGGGCATTTACGGGGCTGACGACCGTCATAGGCTGGTTTAAGTGATCACTTTACACACGTGTAACATTCACCGATTCTCCCCATTATTGACAACCACACTACTCAAATTCTTGGAAGTTCTATATATATATATAAACCAATTTTGAAACATTGTTCTTGAATCACAAGAACTTCACTAGAGACATCTATTGGTGAGATTAAAAGAAGCTTTTTTTAGCAGAAACTCTTTATTAGTATGTGAGTTCCGAATCCTAGATTATAATCACATACATGAGAAACGCCTGAAAATATCATTTTCGTTTTCATTATTTAAGCTTATCCAGATTTGTGAACAAGTATTTGGACACACTCAAAATGTTGTAAAACATTAAAAAGTGTATTACGAAGGTTCGGGGATGTGAATCGAATGAATGAAGAAAAAATAGTGAAAAAAAACATTGGTCGAAAGTGGAGGGAAATAGAAGCAGAGTAAGACCGAGGAAAACTTGGCATGAAAAAGTATTTCAAATATTTGAAAATGGTCAGGTCAGGAGTCAAAATCGGCGGGTATGTATGTATTGAGGGAGATGCATGAATGTAAATGAGGCGAAGATTGTTTGCAAAGGCATATTGATGTGGCGTTCTATTCTCTCCGCCAAAGCGATGTGATGGTTATTTAGTTTGTTTTTTTTTTTAGTTCTAAAATAATAAATAATATTAATATCGTTAAATGAAAATATACAAAACATTAACGTGTTCGACCAATAGTCACTTATGGGATTTCGGCAAGAGCAGATACTTCCAGAACAAAATCTCGACTTCGAACCTCTGAGATGAAGACTCTCCGATCTATAACCGGAAACACATTGCAAGAGCGAGTTAGAAATACCGACATCCGGAGCATGAGTAAGACGGAGGATATCGTGAGGTGGGGACGACAACGAAGGCGATACTAGAAAGAATATATAAACAGAATGTCAGAAGACAGATTTTCACGTATCGCCCTCCAATGTAACCCTGAAGGACGCAGACCCCCAGGCAGACCTCCGAAAAGATGGAAAGACAGCTGGGAGTCAACATCCCAAGAGCGACATGCGGAGGCACAAACAGATCCCTAGGATCTACAAAAAAAAGAAGAAGAAGAAGAATATCGTTAAAAACACATGTGTTTGAGTAGTACTGTGTAATTTGGATTACGTATTTAGTTTTAAAAGCAGGGTTGAGGAAGGGTGAACGACTGTTTGACCGCAGCGCTCACGAAAAGGCATCGATTCGTCGGGGATGACTTTGAATATAAATTTGGAAAAGCTTTTAGCTTAATAATAGTAATCAGTGGTCATGCGAGGGGAGAGAGTATGGCGGATTATAGGGACTTTCAAAAAGCGCTGGTGAGGGAAATGCAAGGGAAAAGATACAAAATTCAGTGCATTTTGTATTTTTGTGTTTTAAAATATTGGTTTAAGAATTACTCTCACAAAATACAAAAAGCACCTCCCAGCAAAGCACACAGATTACAATTGTCAAAAAAGTGTAGTTTTGTGAAGATAACACAGCTTTATCAATAATTGCTATATATTTCTTGAATGTTTTCCGCAGATACTTTGTGGCACATTTTATAAACTTTATAAAATTAATTAACCTTGTTTTAACCACTTGTTTATTAATAAAATTTAACCTACCGGTTTTGACAAGAACCTTGACATCATCGAAGTTCATTTAATTCTAAAAAAAATAAATTCATTAAAATACTCTCACCAAAAACTTCCACACACTCCGTAAAAAATCCTAAACCGGTAGGTTAAATTGTATTGATAAACAAGTGGTTAAAACAAATAATAATAATAAAACCCTTATTCGCTCCCCAATGGTGCATAGGGCACTGCGTCATATAAACGCAGTGTTATCTTGATCGTTTACACATGAAGGAAAGGTGATCAGCCCTCCGCTTTAGGTACCAGTCCAGGGTAATATTGAATAAATATGACAGTGAAAAAAATCACTTATATTTTTTTTACCCCCCTTGGGAATCGAACCCGGGACCTCCAGAACGGTAGCCGAGCGTGCTGACCATTACACTACGAAGGCGGACGATTAAGGTTAAAACAAAGTTAATTAATTTAATAAAATTTTGATCGCCTTTGCTCAGTTAAGCAGAATCACATTTCGCATTAAACATAATATGTTTTAGCATTTAAAGTATACCTTTAATATCATTATTTTTGTATTTTAATATTTAAATCAATTTAAAATAAACATTTTTTTTTCTTTGGTGTACCTTTAAAAATTTTTGATTTGGCAGGTGTACCTTGAACAGAAAAAGTTTGCGAAATACTGCTTAAACCATAATTATAGATGCTTCTGTATCCGATCTCGGAATGCGGTTGGACAACTTTCAATATATCACTTAAACCAGCCTATTACAGGTCGGTAACACATTCCGCCTCCGTAGTGTAATGGTCAGCGTGCTCGGCTACCGTTCTGGAGTTCCCGGGTTCAATTTCCAGAGGGAGTCTAATAACTATAAGTGATTTTTTCACTCAAATATTTATTCAATATTACCTTGGACTGCTACCTGTAGCGGAGGACTGATCAGCTTTCCTTTTTGTGTTAACAATCAAGATAACACTGCGTTTATATGATGCAGTGCCCTATGCACCGTTGGGGTGCGGATAAGGGTTCGAATGAAACACATTCCATATTCTTATACATCTATGTTGGGGTATGAACATAAATAACTCCTAACCCGGACTTGTGAAATACTCAAGAAATTTTGCAAAACACAGGTATTATTTTTAATAATTATGTTTTTCTGAAAAGGTTGACGTCCTCTGTCTACTATCACTTTTCCTTGAACGTTTTGTTGCAGAGCGGTCTAAAGGCTCACAGAATACAGGGCGCGTCAATCATTTCGGACAGGTTCTTTGTTCGGACTCGGGATTGAAGGTCCAACGAAATAAGGAATATTTTACATTCTACGAACGTATCTTATCTGTCGCGTACATCTGTGTAATAAAAACGTTAATCTGACTCAAAGAACGAATTTGACGTGGACAAATTGATATGTCGTAGGGTTAACTAATTAATTGATTGATTTGTCGTTTAGACGGATGAGGATTTTTATATTTTTAATCCAAAAACAACTCAAGAAACCAAGAAAAGGGACTTTAAATGCATTTTTTCGTGATACATCATTTTTAATACAATCTGCCTCGCATGATATCAATAATATTGAAAAATTCAATGCAATTATTTTTGTACATAAAAAAATGGCCTTAATTTTTGGATTTCTTTATTTCAAGATTTTAATTGATATCTCAACATGGATGAGAAGATTTATTTGAGGTGGAAATATAGTCTCTGCTAAATGAAAATGCCTTAATCCAACATAGATGCCTCCAGGGAACTAACATATACAGTGTCGTGAGATTAATGATATACTCATACATATCGCTCACTCCATTCAACAACGTCATGTATAAAAAAGTCAATTTACAGTTGTTCATATTTTTGGAATGCCCAGAAAATGTACTGTATCCCAGCAAAAGCGGCATATTTATAACTTAATATTTACCCGCTACAGGGCAGAAAGTGTCGTTTTTTTCATTTTGAACAAAAGTGATGTTATAATTATTTTTTTAAATATACTAAATAGTTTTCAAATGGAGAAAAAACATTCAGGTTTTACCTTAAAAGATCTGTTGCACAATAAAAACTTCAATAAGTGGCTTGATATTTATTTTTAATGCATTTTATTTTATTTTTAAACTTGAAAAATCTCTTCTGAAAAATTAAGTATTTTGATATATGACGTTGTTAAAAGGATTGAGAGATATGTAGCCGTTCCAAGAATTTAGTAGTGTGGTTTTGTCAATCATGGGTATAATGGTACATGTATCATGGCATAATATCATAAGCCCTGTAAATACTTAAACATTCATATTCTTCTTCAATATAGATTGAGATGTTTAAAAAATTATTGAAAAAAAAGATAACAATAAAAATGTAATAAAAAATATATACATAAGTATATATATACATAAATATATATATATATATATATATATATATATATATATATATATATATATATATATATATATATATATATATATATATATATATATATATATATTATATATATATATATATATATATATATATATATATATATATATATTTATATATATATATATATATATATATATATATATATATATATATATATATATATATATATATATATATATATATATATATATATATATATAAATATATATATATATATATATATATATATATATATATATATGTATATATATATATATATATATATATATATATATATATATACATATATATATATATATATATATATATATATATATATATATATATATATTACATATTGTACATAAAAATAAGACTTGACACTGACAGAAATATTCTTTCACTGGGTGTCTACCAAATGAAAAAAAAAATAGAACGGTCGATAATCTTACATGATCTCTTTAGACTATGCCGCAGCCTCTGCCTAGAAGACGAGGTGTGTGAGAATAAAAGATGAAAACTGCGATGTGTCTTTCAATAACAGAGATGTTATCGTATTAGGGATATTGACATCAGACAAGGATGTAGCTGTTGCTATTGACGAGCATATCTAAATCGGTTCACATGAGAAAGATGGTATTATAAATATATGAAAATAAAACACTAAGTATGTAATAAATTTCAGCTAGGCAAATATATTTAAAATACTAAAATCCAAGACTGATTTCCGGTTTCTATTAAATTGTACATTATATTTTAAAATAAACTTGTTAGGGCGTTATCAAACTACTGTTTAGTAATTTCATTAATTGATTCGGCAGTCACTTTGTGGTAAAATCTATCCATTTTCAACTAATGTTTTACTAATTAAATACCACCATTTCTTAAAATCTACTGTGACATGTGTTTTGATGCATTCCGCATCATTTTTAAACACCGTATACGTGTCACAGTAGATTTTAAGAAATAGTGGTACGTATTTACTAAGTAAAAGATTAATTAAAAATACTGTTTATTAGCTTGAGAAAGACCTAATAAGGCGAAACAAATGTCACAAATTTTATTTATTTATTTAAATTCTAATTTTATTTAATATGGTCACAAAGATTTTTTTACAATTTTAATTAATTTTCTAGGCATTTCTACTTTTTCAATTTTAAACTTAATTACTCAGTCCTCTCCAATAAAACGACTAAGCTCTTGTGCTTGGAGAGTGACTTACACTTATAATTTACTGTTGGTAATATGATTTATTTTTATTACAATAAATATTTAATGTTTTTTTCTTGGATTTACATGTATAATAATCATTTAATTAATTTTTATCGCTTTAATGTCTTCAATTATTTTTATGTTTTTGTAAATAAAATATACAAATCATTATATCCTAAGAATAAGTGGTTAGTTTTAATATAATATTTTAAATATGAATTATACATGTAGTACCGCCTCCGTAGTGTAATGGTTAGCACGCTCGGCTACCGTTCTGGAGGTCCCGGGTTCGATTCCCAAAGGGGATAAAATAAATATAAGTGATTTTTTCACTGTCACATTTATTCAATATTACCCTGGACTGGTACCTGAAGCGGAGGGCTGATCACCTTACCTTCATGTGTAAACGATTAAGATAACACTGCGTTTATATGACGCAGTGCCCTATGCACCATTGGGGTGCGGATAAGGGTTTTATATTATTATTTATACATGTACTTTTACAAATTTAACGGAAAATCAATAAATAAAAAACTTTATATTTTATTCCACATAAATGTATTTTATTTGGCCAGGGACCGGGTTTTGTCGTTACCGACATTATCAGACTGGTGAGAGGCTAAACAAAATTATTGTATACACAACAAGGCAGGGGTTGAAACCATGATTTTATTAAATTCTTCTTCATCTACGTTGAGATGTCAAAAATGTGAAAATATCATGTTATTCTACAAAGTTTTTTTCCAAACCAATAAACTGTTTTTGGTAGCTGAGATATATTAAAACCTGAGCGACCTATCTCTGTTCGTTCTCTTGCCGCGTACATGTGAAGATTGTCCCCGTACGGGTAAGCGGAGAACGCCTTGGAAGCGACAGCTCCTATTCGCCCATCAAATTCACACAATGCCTGTCAAACTTGTCGAGGCTAATGAAGATGTAAGAACACGAACATCGAGAGTAAGCTAAAACTCAAATGTAAGCGCTCGAAAATACATTTTTCATTATTTTTGTTATCTCAACATAGATGAAGAAGAATATGGAAGTCTGGGTATTTACAAGGCTTACGACCATCATAGGCTGGTTTAAGTGATCACTTTACTGAGTGTTACATTCACCAATTCTACCCATGTTTGACAAGCACACTACTCAAATTCTTGGAACTTCTAATTATATTGTTCAATTTCGAAACCGACTGTTTGAACCAACTAGAAGTTCACTAGAGACATCTATGGATGAGAGAAGCTTTTTATTAAGCTGAACTCTTTCATTTGTATGTGAGGTCCAAAACAACTTCTAGTTGGAGTTAATACAGATTTGTGAACAAGTATTTGGACGCACTCTGAATGTATGAATTTTTATTTACAATGAAGGTTATAAGATTGTTAAAGTTTTTTTAAAATATTTATTATGAAGTTTATTAATTTGTAATAGTTTTTTATTAGGAAGGTTATTAATTTGTAACAGTTTTTTTTAAATATTTATTATGAAGATTATTAATTTGTAACAGTTTTTTTTTATTACGAAGGTTATTTATGTGTAACAGTTTTCGTTCGCAATAAATTTATTGATTTATAATTGTTTTTTATTAGGTATGAAAGTTATGAACGAAAGTATATATTTTATTATGGAAGAAAATATTCTAGGTACATACCTAATATTTCCCTTGACAAAATAATATTTTTAATCGTTTGCAGCCGTTAGCTTTCTTCTGGAGCTTGTTTTACCTTCTAGGTAAGATATTAGGTCGAATCTGACATTTCGGACTTTTGTTCGCGCGAGATCAAAGATTCGCCGCTGTCGATACTATCGTTTCGGGAGCGGCGACCGTCACACAACACAATGCCGGCCACTGGATGCCGAGGTCGTCTGTACGAACAAAACCATTGTGCGGTCGTGTCACCTTCATCGGATCCCTACACGAGATACTAGATCAAAGACTCTCATTACAGTTGTATTAATAAAACTGTATCAATTCATGTAGCTATCCAACTAACCATCTCGCCGCTTCCGCGCAGGGGTAGGAAGAGAGAATAGAACGCCACAACAATCTGTCTTTGCAAACATTATTTTCCTCTTAACTGCGGATTGATGCTTCTGAATCAACTACGCGAGTGTTTTTGCCTAGAATTTTCACTCATGAATTACATGAAACTAAAGTTACTTTAATCATAAAGAGTAAATCCACTCACGAGTAGGCATATGCTACGGAACATATCAAGTTGAAGCCTGAGTAGGGACATGATAAACGGTGTTGCATAAGCCGTAGCTAGATTTCAGAGTCACTTGGATGTTAGGTAATTTAAAAAAAATTCAGAATCAGCTTACTCACTAACAATCCATTACGCCGTTTCCTGGCAGAGGTAGCAAGAGAGGATAGAAAGCGATGGAAGAGAGGAATGAGGATAGAATGGTGGTATGCACCATCGCAAACATTATTGGCCGCTTCACATTCATGCATCTCCTTATACATACCCGCCGATTATTTCGACTCCTGACCTGACCGCTTTCAAGTATTTTCAAACCTGATCATTCCAAGTTTTACTCGGTCTTCTTCTGCTCCTTTTTCCAATTAAATTCGCCTCATAAATTTGTTTTACCGTTCTTTTCTCACTCATTCGTTCCACATTTCCAAACCATCTCATCACACCTATCATAATTTTATCGATAATGCTTATCTCAGTTCTTTGGACACGTTGCGCGTGGCAACGAGGATAGCCTGGAACGCCTAGTTGTGATCGGTAGCCTGGAGGGAAAGAGAGGGAGAGGAAGATCCCCCACACGATGGACCGATCAAATTAAGGCAGCAGCAGGCACCTCAGTGGTTGGAGCGCTACGTGCAGCGCAGTCAAGGGATAACTGGAGAAGAGTCATTGCTTCTGCAAGGGTCACAACCCTCAGCAATGAGGATTAAGACGGAGAAGAAGCTTATCTCAGCTTTGCATTCCTTATTTCACTATTCGAACATCTATCAAAAAATTTAGTAGTATAAACCACACTACTCAAACCTTGACAACCATGGGTAGAACGGTGAATGATGCACGTATGTAGAGTGATCACTTAACTTGTCTATGACAGGTCATGAAGCCAGTAAATACCCAAACTTCCATATGCTTTTACATATATGTTGAGATGTAAAATAAAATGTAAAAATAACTCCTAAATGTAAAAAACTCAAAATGGTATTTGGAAGTTATTTGGGCATAAAAATATCGATTTTTTTTAATATATAATTTTTTTAATCGTTAAAAAGCCAAATACCGAAATTCAAAATGGTTTTAACTGAATGACAGTTTACATTTTAAAAATCTAACTCCAAAATAAATTATCATTTATCTGAAATCTTAAAAAAAAAATGAAAAAAAATACCCGAAGCATTTAATGCATTCCCAAGTAGTCAAAATTGACAATCATCGTATCAGGGGATGAATTAGTCGAAGTAAAGGCACTCAGTTTTCATAATATACGGTTGGCGCTCCAAACGAAAGATACAAATTGTAGGGGTGGTAAATCCTAGCACTCAAAACATAAGTAAACCAATAGAGAATAGTTCAGGCATGGCCAACCTTTCCTAGGCCTAGAGCCGAATTATCATTATGTCTCCTAGTCAAAGAAATTTTTGAATGAATTGAATATTTTTCAAAATAAAGCTATGAGAACGGTGCTTAAGATAAATATATTTAAGATTGTAGAAAAAATGAGAGAAGAACTTAACTGGTTACCTATAAAAAAAGAGACTGAGATGAAATAGGCTAACTTTTATATTTAATTTTTTAACGATAAATTGCAAGGAAAAAAAAGTTATAAATTTAAAAAAAAAAACATAATTATAGTACTAGAAATAAGGATGAAATAACACTGCCATTTTTGAAAAAAAACAGAGTCGCAAATGTATGTATATATAAATTTCATACAGTAAACGACAAAATATTAATATGACATGTACTGATTTACACCACGGAGGTTTGTTCACCGCCGTGGTGTAATGGTTAGCTTGCTTAGCTGCCGTGCTGGAGGTTCCGGGTTAGATTCCCAAGGGGGGTGAAAATAAATATTAGTTAATTAACACTCTAATATTTAATATTTATTTAATATTACCCTGGAGTGGTCACTGAAGTGCAGGAGTGACCACCTTGCCTTCATCTATAAACGATTAAGATAACACTGCGTCAATACGATGCTGTGCCCAATGCACCATTGGGTGCGGATAAGGGTTAGAAGAAGATTTGTATGTGTACTATGTCAATATTGGCGTTGGTATTGCTTAAGGATAATCGTTTAGAATTTAGAATCGGCGGGTATGTATGAGGAGATGCATGAACGTGGAAGAGGCGAAGAATGTTTGCAAGGACAGAGTCGAGTGGTGTGGTGTGGTGATTATTCTCTCTGCCTACCCCTGCGGGGAAGCGGCGTGATGATTAGTTAGTTAGTTAGTGTTTAGAATTTTCGGGGTTTTCATCTATTATCCTCGTTTGAATTTTTTAATTCAGTGTCTTTCATATCCGAAAAAAATGTGCTGCCAAAAAGATAAATGATTTTTCTTGCTAATGTGTAAATTTGTATATTTGTACACACTTCGCCGAGATGATACAGGGCCGAAGAAAATAGCTCGGAGGGCCGTAGGTTGCCCACATATGGAATACATCAATGACTACGCAAAATCTCACCCGTTCGTTATTCGTACGCCGGCTAGCTCCCTTTGTTTCAACTTTTTCGTTTCACTTTTAAATCTATTATGACGTTTGGACGGAGCGGCTTGCTCACAAAGGGGGGTGTTATTATTGTTAATGTTTTAGGGTGATTTGAAAGCTCCGAAAGTAAAAGTCTTGATGGATTCAATTTGGGTAATTATTGGAAATAGTAAAGGCAACTTTGGAAATGATACAAACTGTAAAAAAAAAATATGGTTGGTTATTTTTTAATGGATTTCTTGGATATTATTACACACTTACTGACCGACAATACTTTGAGTGTGTCCAAATTTTTTTACAGTGCTGGGTTTGTTCACATAGGAGATATTTATATATTGATAGGTACTACGTATCAGTATATGAATAGCTACGTATGTGTTGCGTATGTTTTCTGTTTTATGTGTTTTCTGTTTTTTGTTGTTGTTGCCTTATAGCACTTATTTTTACTTTATTGCTCTTCTCATCTTATAACTGTTACTTTACCTTATTACTGTTTTTATTTTTTTTTATTTTTACTTTAGCTCTCATTTAAGTCTGCCTATTAATCTTCTTAACTTTTGCTATATATTATTCTTGCAGTTTACTGTTAACTCATTCAACATTTCGCTCACTCCTTTCAAGAACGTCATAAATCAAAAATCGTCAATTTTCAGTTGTGCATGTTTTCGGAATGCCCAGAAAATGTACTATATCCCAGCAAAAGATGCATGTTTAGAACTTTATATTTACCCGATACAGGGCAGAAAGGGTTGTTTTTGCATTTCGAAGAAAAGGTATTGTTTAATTATTTTTTTAACATTTTTTTGACATTCATGTTTTTACCTAAAAAGATCTGTTGCACAGTAAAAAGTTTAATATGTGGCTTAATATTTATTGTTAATACATTTCATTATATTTTTAAACTTTAAAAGCAATGTCCTAAAAAATCAAGTTTTTTTTATATATGACGTTGTTGAAAGGAGTGAGCGATATAGAAAACGTAACCAGTATCTACCCTACCTTACTAAGTAGTAACTATGTAGATTATCTTACTACCTACCTCTACCGCCTACTCTAGTAAGTATTACTTAGCTAATCTCACTACCTACCAATAACCTTGTTCATAATAAGCGAGGTAAATAATAAATAAAAAACGATCTCCTGAAAAATCAAGTTTTTTGATTTATGACGTTCTTGAAAGGAGTGAGCGATTTGTGAAATTTTGTAATTGGAAGGTTACAATTACCTGTTTTATTTGTTATTCATTATTGTTAATGTCTTTTTGTTAATGTTCTGTTAAATTTCTAAATAAAATAAAAAAATACGAGCATAGTATTCTCTTGGTGTTTTGATAAGTTCTCAAAAAAACCATAAAACACCAACAAACATCAATGGATTCTAAGATGATGAAGGTACTTATTACGGTTACTTCAATAAGTGTAACCAACCTAGTATCCAACTCTGAAATCGTAGGCAGAGAGCATGGAACGCCACACTCTTCTGTCTAAAAGTTAAATAAGCATTATTATTCAATGAATATAAAGAAGAAAAAATATATTTATGTTTTTGCGGTATCTGATTAGTCGTGTCGAATTATTCCACGCCATGTTTGGGGTAATTCTGCTAATGTTAAGATTTAGATGGGGTTGATTCTACCCCCAACGCTCGATAAGGGGTTTTGTGGCGTAGCATTAAGGCGCCATATGGGGTGTATAGAATCACATATATTGAGTTAGTGCCTATTTTTGGGGCTCAATTACAGTCGATGTTACCTTTTACACATTGCATATGTAGGTACTTGTATATATTTAGATACTTAACCACTTGAGCAAGAAATATATATACATATAAATATATATATAAGTATATATATATATATAAGTATATATATATATATATATATATATATATATATATATATATATATATATATATATATATATATATATATATATATATATATATATATATATATATATATATATACTTACATAAGTACTTACATATCTTCTCCTCATCCGCACCCGGTGGTGCATAGGGCACTGCATCATAAAAAAGCAGTGTTATATTGATGGTTAACACATGAAGGAAAAGTGATCAGCCTTTCACTTCAGGTACCAGTCTAGGGTAATATTGAATAAATATACCTAAGAGTGAAATAATTGGACGTCTGGAAATCGAACCCGGGACCTCCAATGCGGTAGCCGAGAGCATTACACTACAGAGGCGGAAGCTTCATATATATACGCACATATAAAATTATATCGCATAAAATTATCAGCTTTTATGACGAGCAGCTTTACACCCCACACAACTGTAAATTATTGATATTACAGAAATCCTTATAAAAATGTATGAGGATTATCGTTTCCAATATTGTCAAGGGTAGTGTCTATGGGGGTAACTTGTAATTATAATTAGTATTAGCTGTTATGGTGATAATTTACCGCCGAAAACACAAAATACCAAGGATTATGGAAAAATCTTCTATTGTGACGACGCTAATACTCGAAATGGGGTGTTAAATACATACATACATAAAGTCATTAATCGACTGGCTGAACCCGGCCTAGCGTTGCTGCGGCTCAGTCTGATCAATTGGAATCAATTTAAAAATATTTAAAAATCATCGTTTTTCTAATATGTTTCATTTTAAAGTGAAAATGTTACAAATGTATGAAACAATGTGAACACATTGAAAATGCCAAGTGTCAACGGCCGCCAAGAAGCATGCTATCCGCCATGAGCAATGTTAAGTGTTGCGTATGTTACTGTTACGTTCAATGGATGGTGCTGCCATTGCGATGAAAAATGTTAGTTCGGTCAGTCTCTTATTTAACTATCTATAAATATCTTCAATTTGCTACTTCTACCTACTACTAATAGCAGCACGCCATTTATCCGCAGGGGTGGGCAGAGAGGATGGAGCGTCACACTCTTCGTAGATACGTTTCCTTATACATATAATCCCTTACCGCACCCCAATGGTGCATAGGGCACTGCTTCATATAAACGCAGTGTTATCTCGATCGATTACACATGAAGGAAAGGTGATCAGCCCTCCACTTCAGGTACCAGTCCAGTGTAATATTGAATAAATATTAGAGTGAAAAAATCACTTATATTTATTAAACCCCCCTGAGAATCGAACCCGGGACCTCCAGAACGGTAGGCGAGCATGCTGACGGAGGCGGACAAAATATATATATGTATATGTATCCTTATACATAGATATAAAAATCAATTCAGGATATTATTTTTACCTATTGTATGCTGATTTTTATATCATGCATCGTTTTTCCGCACATTCGTCTGAGAGATCGCATTTCGACTGAATTAAGTCTACTTTTCTTTTTTATACAATCATCTAATGCATCTAGAAATGTGACCATATGTGAATGTTTCCATAGAGCTAATTCTATTTACCATTTCCCATAGCCCATATTACCATTAACACTTCTAACAACCATAATCATATTCTGTGTGATGTTTATCAAACATGGGATTTCACCTAAAAGCTACAAAATTCAATGGTTTACCGAAATAAAGAGGGGAAACTAAAATAAAACCCCACAGGATTTTGAATATGTCCAAATCCTTGTTCACAAATCTTGGTTCTTCCACTTCGGAGTTATTTTAATATTTATATTTAACATAGATAAAAAAATTATGTGGAATTTTAGGTATTTACAGGGCTTTCGACCTGTCATAGGCTGGTTTATGTGATGACTACTAACTAACTAACTAACTAACTAACCATCACTCCGATTCTCCGCAGGGGTAGGCAGAGATAATAGAGCGCCACACCACTCTGTCCTTGCAAGCATTCTTCGCCTCTTCCACGTTCATGCATCTCCTCATACATACCCGCCGATTGTTACGACTCCTAACCTGACCACTTTAAAAAATTTGGCATACCTGATCGTGCCATGTTTTTCTCGGTCTTCCTCTGCTTCTTTTCCCGCTAACATTCGCCTCATAAATTTTTTTTACCGTTCTTTCCTCACTCATTTGTTCAAACCATCTCAACATACCTTTCTTAATTTTATCGATAATGCTTATCTCAGCTTTGCATTCCTTCCTTATTTCACAATTCGTACATCTATCATACATCGTTTTGTCGCACATTCTTCTGAGAGATCGCATTTCAACTGCATTCAGTCTACTTTCATCCTTCTTTTGCCAACTCCATGTTTCACTTCCATACATTAGAGTTGGAACCAGGACTCCGTTGTGCACTGCCAGTTTAGCTTGTAGCAGTTTAGTGATGACTACACAATTTTGAATTAGCTCGATTCAGACTGAAATTGGTGACGACGTAATTGGGATTTGATGATATTGGTAACTTATTTATTGTAACTGCAGACAGTTGGTAGAATTCCATATTGAGCGTTTGATAATGTCCTGAGAAGACGAAACGCGTCACGTATTAACATATACATATTTAATGTAGAATTCAACCAAATAAACCTTGTTTAATTTTGGATATATAACCCAACAATTCGACATTGGTAACGACAAAACCTGGTACCTAAATAAATGTGAAAAAAAAAGTATGGTTGTAATTCTACAAAACATCAGTATTATTATGTATTTTTGTCCGCCTCCGTAGTGTAATGGTCAGCATGCTCGCCTACCGTTCTGGAAATCCCGGGTTCGATTCCCAGGGGGGTTTAATAAATATAAGTGATTTTTTCACTCTAATATTTATTCAATATTACACTGGACTGGTACCTGAAGTGGAGGGCTGATCACCTTTCCTTCATGTGTAAACGATCGAGATAACACTGCGTTTATATGAAGCAGTGCCCTATGCACCATTGGGGTGCGGTAAGGGATTTATTATTTTTATATATTAATGTTGTTTTTATACATCCATTTGTGCTATTGCCCAAACTTAAGAGTCTGGAAAAATTAGAAAAGGTATACATACATCCAGCAATCGAGAGACGACTGAAAAGAAGAAGAAGATCAGTATTATACTTTGTCACATTTGGGTGTGGTGTTCCATATTCTTTGCCTTTGTTGTGAGAGGTGGTATCATACATGATCAAAATAGTTAACGACATTGGTACCATAAACCAAGCTAGGACACAAAATGCCGAACCCTCTTCTAGTGGAACGGAAGGCCTGCTGACGACAGTCAACAGTCCGGCTTCTCCTGAGGAGTGCAACGTGGTGACCTCTCAGCAATGAGCAAATGCAGAGAATCTCTTGATTGGCCCACACTACACTATCCCACCTATTCCCAACATAGATTTCTTTTTAAAAATCTCATCTAGAAGAAACAAAAATTCTTTATTTTTATAAATTTAATTAACTTTGTTTACCCACTTTTTTTATTAATACAATTAAACCTATCGGTTTCTACAATACCTTGTCATCATCAGGGTTTATTTTAAATCTAAAACATTAAAAACATCAAAATACTCTCACCAAAAACTTC
Source organism: Brachycentrus maculatus (assembly GCF_059751285.1). Classification (NCBI taxonomy): domain Eukaryota; kingdom Metazoa; phylum Arthropoda; class Insecta; order Trichoptera; family Brachycentridae; genus Brachycentrus; species Brachycentrus maculatus. The sequence goes on from NW_028281883.1 coordinate 209,065, forward strand.
CACACACTCCATAAAAATCCTTAAAAAAGTAGGTAAAATTAAATTGATTATCATGATCAAACCCTTATCCGCACCCCAATGGTGCATAGGGCACTGCATTATATAAACGCAGTGTTATCTTGATCGTTAACACAAGAAGGAAAGGTGATAAGCCCTCCATAACATTTTCAGTGTAAGTATCAATATTTTATTTATTGATTTGGCGTTTAATTTGTAGAACTCCAAATTAAACGCCAACTCCCTCCGCTTCAGGTCCAGGGTAATATTGAATAAATACAAGAGTGAAAAAATCACTTATATTTATTTGATCCCCCAGGGAATCGAACCCTGGACCTCCAGAACGGTAGCCGAGAATGCTGACCATTACACTACGGAGGCGGACAATTTAATTAAAAATTAAATTAGGTAGATTAAATTGTATTAATAAAAAAATGGTGAAAACGAAGTTAATTAATTTTTTAAAGTTTTTTAAATGTGCCACAAAGTTTATGCGGAAAACATTCAAGAAAACAAAAATTCACTCAATGATGTATAAACCTTGTATGTATATAATAAGAAAGGTAAATAATGAATGTAACTCCCATCTTAATAATGAAAAATACTCTCTGCCTACCTTTGCAGTGATGGCGTTATGTACATGTAGAAGTAGAAGCTGTGATAGAGACCTTGGGAGAACAAAAAAGGTGTCGGAAGACCCCAAAAGAGATTGTCTGACGACATAGTCACTGTGGGGGGTAGAAACTGGCTGCAAGCAGCAACCGACGAAAGGAGATGGAAAGATGGGGAAGAGGCCTAGGTATATCCAGCAGTGGAGGATAGAGGTCTCATGAAGAAATAGAAAAAGAAGAAGAGTTCCTTTACTTGCGTCATCTGTAATCCTAACAAATCGAAAGAATCGCAAATCACGTTCGTGATAAAATTTAGAAAATACCAACCCCATTTTATTCTAGTTTTAAGTGGGGGGATATAACGGCAGTGTAAAGAGCACCTTGCATCTCTCCACCCTTACAGTAAAACAAACACTACGTCACTGCTAATCCAATTACCGAACTGATTGATAGGGTGATAATCCAACGCGACCCCCGAATTATTTTAAGGGAAACGACCCATTTCAAATTGTTTGAGTGAAAATATATCAAATTTCTCATTGATAAATTGCCAACTACAAAGTCTTGTTATTTACAACATTTTGAGTGTGTCGAAATACTTGTTCACAAATCTGAGTTATCTCCAATTACAGGAGTTAATTTTCATGTCATTTTTGACATCTCATCAAAGATGAAGAAGAATATGGAAGTCTGGGCATTTTTACGGGGCTGACGACCGTCATAGGATGGTTTGAGTGATTACTTTACACACTCGTAACATTCTTCTTTTCATCTCACCCATAGATGTCTCTAGTGAAGTTATAGTGATTCAAGAACAAGATTCTAAATTGGTATATACATATAGAACTTCCAAGAATTTGATTAATGTGGTTGTCAACAATGGGTAGAATTATATGACGGTCGTCAGCCCCGAAAATGCCCAGACTTCCATATTCTTCTTCTGTTATGATGAGATGTAAAAAATAAGTTTTGTTATGTTTTAATAAATCACAGTACAGGAAAACCTCGATAAAACGGACTAATTGGGACGGTGGAGTCCGTTGTATTATTTATTGCACTACACTCTTTTGTCATGACATACACTCTTCGATTCCTTAACATTCTTATTTCTAGTAATATGTGAAAATATTTGTTGAATACTATTTTATCCTGAAAATATTTGGGTAATTTATCGTTTATAAATATATATATTTTATAAAGATCAGCATATTTAATTTTAGTCTCTTTTTTATAGATAACCAGTTGAGTTCTTCTCTCATTTTTTCTATATTATTATATCTTTTTTTCTCGAGCACCATTCTCATCGCTTTATTTTGTATAATTTCCAATTTATTTAAATTTTCTTCATTTGCCATATAATATATATGTGGAATAATATATGTGGAATAATGATTGTTTTATAAATGAGTTCTGCAGTATATGAAACTTTTGTATCATTAAAGTCTCTTTTTTCAACGTATGATTGGCTTATCTGTAGATGGGCTCACATTGAAACAGGTTATACGTATATATCTGCATACACGTATGACGTATCCCCCCAAAAAATATATAATAAAAAAATTGATCTGGGTGGCGTAGGTAGGTTTTTTCCTTCCATCTAATCTTTTGACCTTGGCGCCACGATCGCTTCAAGAAACAGATTCCTAACTTCATTTAGGTAATGTATCCCATTCGCGACATATACTCCCCTAACCTCTCTTTAAAAGTACCTACTCGAAAGGCGTCATATTCGCGGGTTTCATTTTCACGAGTTGTAAAAACAATTAAATAAAATAATTTAAAAAAAAACCGTTCTGGTGTGTCCTTGTACACAAATCTGGGTATCTTGCATCATTTTAAAGTTCATTTAAAAAATACCGTTCTTTCCACATCGGTCCTCTTCTGTTTCCAATCACATTTGTCTCATAAATTTGTTTTACAGTTCTTTCTTCATTCATCCGTTCCACATGTCCAAACCTTTGAGATCACCGTTGCTACTAACGAAAACTCTAAGATACTTACCCCTTTCCGATCCCCAACAATTAAAAAAAAACATGTAGACAGTTCCAATGGAAAAAATTATTTGTCCTCTGCTCCACATACTGTTGCAATAAAGACAGACGAGTACAAAATGTGTGCTTGCATTATAACTAAATAAGACGAATGATGAAAAAATGTCAAATAACACTCGTCATGGTACCTACGAGGAAAAACTCGATGTCGAATGAGATTCGACATTGGACCGGTAAGGGTTAAACTCTATCACTTGTTCAATGGTCCTGTTATAAACAACTAGTTCGCATCTTACTGGATTCTTCGATGTGGTGTGGTTTTTGCTGAACCTTATTAAGTTTCTACTAAGAAAAAACCTGCTGGCGCAAGTTTAATAAGTGAAAGAAAAGTGACTGACTGCAATAATTTGGATAGAAATATCATTTACATTACTTGACGATAGAGCTCCTGATATTTTTAACGTCACCGTTTATCATGTCCCTATTCAGGCTTCAACTTTATAAGTTTCATAGCCTATGCCTACTCGTGAGTGGATTTACTCTTTATGTTTAAAGTTACTATAATTTCATGTAATTCATGAGTGAAAATACTAGGCAAAAACACTCGCTATCTCGCTAGAGGCATGAGTTTATACAGTTCATTGATTCTAAGTTAGCAGTGAAGTTACTTAGGTGTATGCTTTTAATTCTTGGTTTTACTCAGGTAGTGAATTGTGTCGATAATAGGATCTTCTACCTTATATTTATATTTCCTTGCGCTAATGGCGGTTCGGCGGCACGGTCACGATACTCGCCATCACGCCGCAGTTAGCCGAGGATTTAAAAATCACCCGATTGGTCGAGCGGGCCGCGGCGGGCCGTGATTGGTCGAGATGGGCGACTTAATGATTGGAACTACACACGCCTCTATGTTTGCTGTTCTTTCGGCGGCCTGAGAAAACAAAAATAGCCAATTTTATTACCCGACAGAGGCAAACGATAATGGGTTGGTCCAAGTTAATTTGAGCGGCTTATTTGAAATTTTATTCGATTTTTGAAGCGAGGCTTCTCGAATCTATGATTGGCGGGGATCAGAAAGTGAAATTTCAAGGACGCGTCACGTTTATTACACGCGTTTCGTTACAAGAAAGGGAAGAAAAGACTATAAACCACAACTTTTCCTCGTTTTTTTAAGCAAAGCTTCTCGAATCTATGATTGGCTGAGAGCAGAGAGTGAGATTTCAAGGACGCGTCACGTTTGTTAGACGCATTTCGTTACAAGAAAGGAAATAAAGATTTGCAGACTTAAAAAACTTTTTAAAGAATTTTTTCTTTGAAAAATTGCATCCGAAAGGCGAACGCTAACGGTTGGACCAAAAGTTAATTAGGTCGTTTTTTTTTAAATACGATATTTTTAGTGAATCTTCTTTGATCGATAATTGGACGAGAATTGAGAGTGAAATTTCAAGACTGCGTAACTTTTTTTCATGTATTTCAAAACATATTAGGTACATACATAAGTCTTATAAGTATGTATATCATATTCCCGATGAGTAATTTCCATTTCTCATTTTGGGATATGGGAATAAGGTTAAAAAGACTGAAACAGAAATAGGAAAGATACAAAAAATATACAAAATTAAACAAAACTAATAAATGATAAAATATAAAACAATAAACTGGTAAAATAAATACACCTCTCGTGTGCCAAGGAACATTTATGCCAAAAATCAAAACTATTGATTTTTTCTATAATTGAATCGGCAGTCACTTCGTGGTAAAATCTATTTCTTTTTAATTAATGTTTTACTTAGTATATACCACTATTTCCTAAAATCTACTGTGACACGTGTTTCGATGCATTCCGCATCAGTTTCAATCACCGTATGTGAAGCTAAGTTTAAATTTTATAGTTGTGTCCTTGGGATGTTGAAGGTTGAAGAGGGGGTAGGAGCTGTTTCTTTTTTTTTTATTTAATTAATTTTTTTTTTTTTTCTTACCAGTGGGAACATAGACAATAGGGGGGAGGCTTTAGTCATTGTCATACTGTAATTAATGGATTTATTGTTATTTATATTTATATTAATTTCTATTGTTACAAAATGTTGCAGTTTATGGCTTTTTGTAATATTTTTTTTAGGATTTCCATTGTTGTTAAATTTGTGATCATTATGTATTAAATGGTTAGCGTATTCAAAAAATTATTATTTTTCAAGCATAATTTATGTTCCCTGCTTCTAGTTTTGAATTTTATGGAAGTCATACCAATGTACGAACTTCCACAGTCGCACAGGTATTTACTAAGTTAAACTTTAATTAGAAATGGATAGATTTTACCACAATGTGACTGCCGAATCAATTTATGTAACAGGAATTATGTTTAAGAAATAATAAATTTTCAGAATTCGCTAACCATTCGATAGAAAATTATCACAAATTTAACAACAAAAACGTAAAAATCCTAAAAATAGTTAATACGAATATTCATAAACTGCAACATTTTGAAATTAATAAAAAAAAATAATAAACCCATAATTAAAATATAACAATGACTCAAGCCCCCCCCCGTATTGTCTATGTTCCCACTGATAAGAAATAAAAAATAAAAAAAATCTATTGAGTTTTTTGAGGTGATATCTGATTCGCCTGTACTAGATGGCGAACGTCTCTAGTTGACGTTTTCTCAGTGATCCCCAAACTTTTTTACCGCACGACCCTAATGTCGAAAATAATCATAAATTTTGCCTTCTATTTTTTATGTAAGGTGCTGTTTCTATGTCGTGGTTAGGAGTTTGTTGGTCTTATGAATGCTTGTATATTTGAATCTGACTCCGAATATTAATACAACGTACCGCTGGTTGAATACCAAAGCGCTACAACGCAAAAAAAATAAACTCTTTATACCAAAAATGATATATATATATATATATATATATATATATATATATATATATATATATATATATATATATATATATATATATATATAAATTGTCAATATTTTCATATTCGAAAGAGACACCTACGATTCTAGAGTTAGAAATTAACATTTCTAACGCTAGAAATTGAATAAATATTACAATGAAAAAAGAACACTTATATTTATAAAGCGTATGTCCACCTCCGTAGTGTAATGGTCAGCACGCTCGGCTACCGTTCAGGAGGTCCCGGGCTCGATTCCCAGAGGGGGGTTTAATAAATACAAGTGATTTTTTTACTTTAATATTTATTCAATATTACCCTGGACTGGTACCTGAAGTGGAGGCCTGATCACCTTTCCTTCGTGTGTTAACGATCAAGATAATACTGCGTTTATATGACGCAGTGCCCTATGAACCATAGGGGTGCAGAGCGAATAAATGAATATTAAGAGGATATATGTTAAGAGGACTTCGAAGACAAATGTGGCGCCTGCTTGAACTTCCCGCACACCACAGTTTGGGTAGCGCAATCCTGTCTCCTGGTTAAGTAATTTGCATACGCGATAATTTGAATCAATCTCTCATTTGTTATCTTCGGGTCGTGGCACCACGCCATAAACGCCGGCCATAAATCGGCCCGATTCTTGGAATCACAACATGGCGGTATCATGTCGCTTTGCTGCGTCTGTAACAAACTGGAATATTTATTTCCCATTAAAAAAGGAGGGAAAAAACGCGCGCGTGCTCAGAGCGACTAACGAACGTAAATTATATCATTTTACAACTTTTTTTATTTGTATTTATGGCATAAAATTAACGTGGACGTTTGCGGTTTAGAGATAATGGCGCTAAAGTGGTTGCTATATTATTTGTTATTTTGAATTCTTTGTCTCGAGATGTCTTTTCTAATATTTGAATACACATGCAAAGGAAGAAGTGAAGGAGTGAGTGATATAGGCTGAGTGTAACCAATTGAAGATACTATCCTGTATATATATATATATATATATATATATATATATATATATATATATATATATATATATATATATATATATATATATATATATATATATATATATATATATATATAAATATATATATATATATATATAAATATATATATATATATATATATATATATATATATATATATATATATATATATATATATATATATATATATATATATATATATATATATATATATATATATATATATATATATATATATATATATATATATATATATATATATATACATATATATATAAATATATATATATATATATATATACATATATATATATATATATATATATATATATATATATATATATATATATATATATATATATATATATATACAGATAGTATGATAAATATGATAGATAGACATGGAAGAGGCGAAGAATGTTTGCAAGGACAGAGTGGTGTGGCGCTCTATTCTCTCTGTCTACCCCTGCGGGGAAGCGGCGTGATGGTTAGCTTTATATATATATATATATATATATATTTAGTTTTATATATATATATATATATATATATATATATATATATATATATATATATATATATATATATATATATATATATATATATATATATATATTTATATATATATATATATATATATATATATATATATATATATATATATATATATATATATATATATATATATATATATATATATATATATATAAATAAATATATATATACATACATCGATACATCGAACCAACGAGATGAAGACTCTCCGATCCATAACCGGAAACACATTGCGTGACCGAGTAAGAAACACAGACATCCGGAGCATGTGTAAGACGGAGGATATCGTGAGGTGGGGACGACAACGAAGGCAATACTGGAATGATCATGTAAACAGAATGTCAGATGACAGACTTCCACGTATCGCCCTTCGAGGAATCCCAGAAGGACGCAGACCCCCAGGCAGACCTCCGAAAAGGTGGAAAGAAAGCTGGGAGTCAACATCCCAAGAGCTACAAGCGGAGGCACAAACAGATCCTTAGGATCTAGAAGAAAAGAAGAAGAAGATATATGTATATTTATATATACTTATATGCATTTTTATATTCCCTGCATTCACTTTTCTCTCAATATATTTATCCACTTTTCCATCCCTTATGAACATAAATATAAACTAAGCTAATTTTTTTTTAATAATGTAATGTTTTAGTTTACATTTAGACCTGAAGATGGAAGCATAGCTTCCGAATCTAGTCGTCATAAAATAAACTCAAGTGGTAAAAACAAATGTTTTTCTTTTACAATTTATATTTTTAGAAGTCAGTTTGGATATTGCATCAATTAAACTATAGCCCAGTGCATTGAAATCATTCCCTTAAACAATTTACCGATTTCGTCCCAAACCCTTGTAGTCACGGAACAATAGTGGCTACTCAGTCAACTACTTCCGGCCGTGAAAATATCCTGGTAATCCTCTCCCTCTGTCTTGCTTCCGGTCACTCCAGCGTCCGTCCGTTTCCGGCGCAGTTCCGAAGGTCAACCAACCCCTAGCTGCATCCTTTAGGGTCGAGGGTGAAGAGGAAAATTGAAAGGGAGAAATTGGCAGCGTTCAGCAAAACTGTATTGAATGATTGGAACATTAACTGTTTATTTTATGCAAGGGTTTATAAACCTACGTATTCACAAGTCCGCCTCTGATGTGTAATGGTCAGCACGCTCGGCTGCCGTGCTGGAGGTCTCGGGTTCGATTCCCGGAGAGGGGAGGGCTGTCGGGTTGTGGTCCCGTGGTTAGTGTCCCTTACTTAGCAGACAAAAATGTCCCTTACTGTGTTTTGAGTTTGGACAGCCGTATTGGTGAGATGAAAAGAAGCACTTTATTGAGCAGAAACTCTTTTATGAGTATGTGAGGTCCGAATCCTGGATTATCACACACATGAGAAACGCCAGAAAATATCATTTTAATTTTTTTAAGCTTAAATCATTGATTGTTTCACTATTTCATTTGATGTTCTCACTTTACTTAAGAATGCATGAAGTACTCGGAATTAATCCATTAGTTCCTTTTCAGGACCACACGGGTCTCACAGCGTACAGGGGATCTCCCAAATTAACACGATCCCAAAAAGGGACACCGCCTTATCGTAGACATTCTTTGTTCGGAATGTCAAACAATAGATAAACGCGGAGAGGTCCATATTTTGTTAATTAGTAAGACTATGCCAGATTGTCGTCATTCGTGATTCGTACTTAATGTATCTACATATGTGGGTAGCGAGGTACCAAACAGCGACAAAACATGAAATGTATAAACTCATGTCTCTAGCGAGATGCCGAGTGTTTTTGCCTAGAATTTTCACTCATGAATTACATGAAATTATAGTAACTTTAAACATAAAGAGTAAATCCACTCACAAGTAGGCATAGGCTATGAAACTTATAAAGTTGAAGCCTGAATACGGACATGATAACGGTGTTGCATAAGCCGTAGCTAGATTTCAGAGTCACTTGGACGTTAGGTAATTCAAAAAAATAATAAAAAACAGCGACAAAAAATAAAGTTCATAACATTTTGAGTGTGTCCAAATACTTGTTCACAAAATCTGGATTATCTCCAATTACAGGAGTTATTTTCATTTTATTTTTTGACATCTCATCAAAGATGAAGAAGAATATCGAAATCTGGGCATTTATGGGGCTGACGACCGTCATAGGCTGGTTTAAGTGATCACTTAAACCAGTTTAAACTTCCAAGAATTTGAGTAGTGTGGTTGTCAATAATGGGTATAATTGGTGAATGTTACACGTGTGTAAAGTGATCACTTAAACCAGCCTATGACGGTCGTCAGCCCCGTAAATGCCCAGACTTCCATATTCTTCTTCATCTTTGATGAGATGTCAAAAAATAATACAAACATTTTTACATTATTTATACACATATAAATTTATATGTTTTTATTGAAAAGATTGTTCATTTTTTTCGAGTAAAACATCGTCATCGGCTTCCTCTATTACATTCGAAATTTCTGTCCTAAAAGACATCTTCCTCTATGTTGATACATCAATAAAAATATCCAGTATTGTGAACAAAATTTTGATACACTCAAAATATTGTAATACTTTATTATTTTTTAATTATTTTTTGACATCTCATCAAAGATGAAGAAGAATATGGAAGTTTGGGCATTTACGGGACTGACGACCGTCACAGGCTGGTTTAATTGACACTTACACACGTGTAACATTCACCAACTCTACCCATTATTGACAACCACACTACACAAATTCTTGGAATCACATCTCATCTTTGATGAGATGTCAAAAAATATTACGAAAAATACTCCTATAATTGGAGATTATCCAGATTTGTGAACAAGTATTTAGACACACTCAAAATGTAGATTTTTTTAATTATTTGATATTCTACAAATAAATACAAAATTACGAGTGTAATATACAGCTCATTTTTTAATATAATATGAATAAATTAAGGTCGCTATGTATGGTAAATGTGAATAAACGAGATTCACTGTATTGAAACTAAACCTTTTGTGCTCCACCGTAAAATGGACAATAACGCTCATTGTTCGTTTATGCCCGCTAAGGAGTGAGTGATTGATGTTTACATTTTTCGTACCGGTTATGAACAGGCGATTTGCATTGTAAAATTTTAAGCATCAAAACAACCATTGTGATCCTGACAACATCTGATAATTTCTTAAACAACTTTATCTTATTGTAAAGTTTATTAATATTAATTAAAAATAATATTTCAATAAAAAAACAGCTTGTTTTACAACCTTTGTAACATTTTATCGTATTAAAAAACTAACTAACAAACAACCACGCCGCTTCTTTGCAGGGGTAGGCAGAGAGAATAGAATGCCATATTGTTGATGAATTTAATTTTAAGAAAGCAAGTAGTAAATTGCACGTGCGCACATACTTTGAAATCACGTGTGGTGTGATTTATTGTATGAAGAAGAAGAAAATATCAACTTTTTCAATTCTTCTACATTTTTATAATGTGTCGGGTTGTGGTCCCCTGGTTAGCGTCGTGGACTCTTGAGTCAGAGTTTCTCGGTTCGAACCCACTCTACCACAATTTAAAACCTATTTCTAATAATGAGCCGCTCAGGCTTACATAAATAGTAAAATATTGAAATGTTTTCGTAAATAATAAAAACGCAAATATTTCTGTTTTATTAAAACAAAAATCCTTTACAATTTTTTTTGTACAAAAAAATACTAACTAGCAAAGCATCACGCCGATTCCCCGCAGATATAGGCAGATATATATATATGTATATATATATATATATATATATATATATATATAATATATATATATATATATATATATATATATATATATATATATATATATATATATATATATATATATAGATATATATATATATATATATATATATATATATATATATATATATATATAGTATAAATTCGAAAAAATCTCTACGTATACGAGTATATATATATCTACATTGTTAGTAAAAAAAAGTACCCTCAGTCAATCAATCAATTATATACATTGAAAAGTGTCCATATGTAATGTTATTATGTTCTGACCCACCTTCCTTTAAAGATGAAAGGTCTTTCATAAAATGTGATATATCTTTATTAAAATAGGGTTAAGGGTTCAAAATACCCCAATACAGTGGTGGATCAGAACTAATTTTAAGTTACCAAGTCTCTCTTAAAACTGACGTCACTTCTCCATGTTGGTTTTTCTCTGTCGCACTTTGTTTTATCGGCAGAACAATTTTTAAATAAAAAAATAATGAAACACCAGTTAAGTTAACTGGTGTTTCATTATTTTTTTATGCGTTCCTTTGTTGTTTTGGGACCGCTCGTCCACGAGTAGTTAGAAACAGTGAGATTATTTTAGAAAACAATTAAAACGCATTTGTTTGCCAAATCATTTTGTGGCAACCCACACATCGACTATGGCAACTCAAATCGAGTGAAATAGCGAGCTCCCTACACGAGGCCCGCAACATACGGAAGCGAGCCCGTGACACTTCGTCGCCGCCCGTCCTCAGATCGACACGTACTTCAACTGTTCTCATATTAGAATCACGCGATTATTCTTAAGTATTTTCTTGATTGTAATTTGATAGAACTAAATAAATTTGTGTTAAAAGTAATCCGCTTTCATCTTGCTTCCCTTCTGATAAATTAAAGTGGTATTCAACTAGAAACCATAATTTCAACTATCTCCTCTTTCCAATTGAATCACAGTGAAGCGCCATTGAGGCAGTATTTCACGAAAATGCCGCTTTCTAAATTATCCCATTTTTTTATTATTTATAAATGTTTGTATATATGCGCATATTTATACATTATTAATATCGCTAAATCTTGCTTTTAGTACATACAGACAGGCGCCGTAATGTAGTTGAGTAGAGGCTCGACTTCGAAATTGGAGTCGCAGGTTTGATTCCCGGCAAGTGAAAAACAAATTCAAGAAAGATTTACTTTCAATGGGTGTTTTTTTTAATCTATATTTCACATTTACATTCCCTATCCTTACTATCCTACTTGCAGACAAGCCTCTAAATGTAGAGGCTTTGCGGATAATTCTTTTTTTTAAGTACACATACTGATTTAAAGAAAAAATCATTTAACGTATTTACCATAAGGCTTGCACATTTCACCGGAAGTTTCGGAATTAAGAAAAATACATAAATAAAAATTGCCTCTTGACATATATTAAACGATTTTTTAAGTAGGTTCCATTATTTTTAAATTCACATTTCAAGCACTGCTAGTGAATATAAAAATATTAAATTAATAATAGGTACCGTAATCTACCCTTGTCGCAATTTTCGGTTCGACACCCTTCATTACGTATGCACATTTAATTCAATGTAATGCATTTATTACGGTCTCCGTTGCATGCATACGATTTTTTTATCAACCCCTAAAATTCCTGCATCTGAACACATGCTAGAGTAATTTGATGATTGCTCTAAGGGCGTATTTTTATATGTATATTTGAATATTGTAATTCAAACATATTTGAAGAGTAAATTAAAGTTGGCAAGTTTTTGATGTATTTTTTCAAAGTGAAACGTCATCGATAGTTGGAAGAGAATTGAGAGTGAAATTTCAAGGACGCGTCACATTTATAAGAAGGATTTCGTTACATGAGAGAGAGAGAAAGATATAACATGAAGAGAAAGATTTTTCTTTTTCAAGAGCGATGTTATAAACAACGATACAAACCTATCGGTTTGTATCGTATCGATACTGCGCGACACTATCTTATTCTATCGAATAAGATAGTGTCGCGCAGTTCGCGATGTAAATGTATACGTCTATAGGTCGTAAGTGCTGTATATGAACAGCTGAGGTACCACAAGTTGCGTAACATTAGTTTATGCTTGTGTCGTGTGATTGTTTTATTGTATCTGCAAAGAGTTATTTTATTTAAGCAAATTTTGTATTCTTTTGTTTTCTGAAACGCCTTTTCTCTCCCTCTCTTTCACACTAAATCTTTGTTGTAGCTGTGCCGTTTTAATTAGCATTTTGTGAAGTTGTAACTGTGTAAATAGTGCTATGGTAGTAACGTGTAGTATTGTTTACATGCTGTTGTAGTGATTGTCCCGACGAAGAGACGGGTACGTCCCGAAACCGGTAGACTGAAATCTAGGCGAGTGTTTATATACTGTTAATTATAACATGTTAAAATGACTAACCATAAAGTAAATGCTTTAAATATTAACAGTATTAATAAAAATAATGTAATCCTTTGATCTCCACATTTTGGGGTGTCAGAATTTGCCATATCATGGATCATACATGTACCCACCTTATGCATACCTAATATTGCATCGCATGCATTACCCTCCCTTATGTTCATTTTGGTTTCCCGAAAGGGTGTCAATCTGTCGATATTTTAATTTTTTAATAAATTTATGTTTTAGTCAGTAGGTACACGGCTGTCCAAACTCAAAACACAGTAAGTAGATTCTACTTAACCTTTTAAACGCGTTAACTTTGTTCCTAAGAGACGCCCGTGCGCGGCGGTATTTCGCCGTTTTTTAAATGATTACTTTTATCATGTATTTAGTTAAGAAACGATTTATTTTCCTAAACAAAAACGTTCAATGGGATTCATTGTGCCTTTTTGGTACTCTATAATACACGTGT
>NW_028281884.1:0-55216 GCF_059751285.1 Brachycentrus maculatus
TCCAACCCCAACCCCAACCCCAACCCCAACCCCAACCCCAACCCAACCCCAACCCCAACCCCAACCCCAACCCCCTTAGTGACGTTAATGATGCTGAATATCAAGACAATAATTATTCAAATATAAGTAAAACCAAATTAGTGCCAAATCCTATATCTAAATCTAAATCAAAGCTCATAATTCCATATTTTCTTAACTATACGAATCTACTAAGTTCTAAACTAAACATACATGCATAAAATAATTATAAACTGTATTTATGATAATGCCTTTTTGCTATATATAATAGTGAGAATGACTATAATGCTATATTTAAGACAAGTCCAAAATAAATAAGACAGACACACATCCTAAGAACATTCAACAATTATATCAAATTCCTTGATTCTATAAATATAGCATACTTTTCTATCATTTTAACTTTGAAATTTTAGACATAGAAAACATCCGAATGTTCCTTCTCCAAATTTTATATCCACAGAATGGATAAATAGATAAGCATAAAGCATAAAGCCTTAGCACTGGAAACAATAAAGTAAAACTGGAAATTTAACCCTGAATGGGTAACACGCTGATTACACAGTTTCAGGTTTGAAGTCGGAATATATATTTAATCAGCGTATAATTATTACTGAAAGAGTAGGGAACAAACTTCGAAGGCAAAAAGATGCGAAATAACAATATTTACTCTCAGCACAACGACAAATTCGAAGTCAGAAGTGAATAGTCGCATTAGAACTCATAGAATGCTGATTCAGTATCAGACACTTCATTTTAGCTACCTGCAAACGGTATTAGCGAAGTTATTTAAAAAATAATTGCGGATTAAAAGCTGAAGTATACAGCGAGTAAAACCGACAATCGAATGATGCGGACATAGCCCTCACGCGCAAGGCCAAAAAGAGGCTACTCCTTGTCTAATTTAAAACAGCCTGCACCAATTTATCGGTTGCCGATGAATATCGATAAATTACTGACATCCACTAAGCGATATCCAAATGTGCCCATGCTTGAAGATAACTAGGACCAGCTTGACAAAATCTATGGGGCATTCTTTGGATTTCTCATTGGCGATGTCGCAGGGGCTTGTATGGCCTATACGGGGCAATAAACCTAAACTCTTATCCCCAATGCTCTATTGTTGAACGGCGGCGGAACATATAACCTTGGGGCGGGCCAAGGCACTGACCAAACTGAAATCATGTTCACTTTGGCCTATGCGCTCATTTAAGGCCAAGGAATCTACAACCAAAGTCTGATTGCCAAGGCTTATGTCGGTTGGTTCTAATCTAAACCATTTACTTTCTCAACTATTTACGCTTTAGCTGTCAAGGATTTCAAAAAGCAGATTTAAAAAAGCCCAAACATCGATGATAAAAAATACGGTAAAATCCTCATTGAATCTTCGTCAAAGAACATAAAACAATAAAGCAGTATAGGATTAATACGGATCTTACCTTTAGTTCTGTTCTCATTACAATTTACCTAAGCCAATTTTTAAGCACTCCTAAAAGGTACATCTTCCCTGATACAATAGATGAAATGAAATTACTTTGCCCAAACGAACTCGTTCTTGAGAGTGCTTTAGTCTATGCCAAAGTCCTACGATGCATTTTCCTAACAAATGACGTAGAGAAATCGTTCTACGAAGCATCAAAATGGGTATACTAGCATGGCGGAAACAAATTAAGGTAACTTTGGAAGCTAGTGTAAAAGAACATCGATATTCCAAGTCGTGGCAATATGGGCAAACTTAAGACCTCATTTACTTATGCCTGCATCGAAATAAATAAAAGATAACTGAATTTTATTCAATGTATAATATCGGTTTTAGCCAAAGGAGGTGACACTGAGGCAAACTGCGCGATAGTGATGGCATTAGTGGGAGCTGTGGTTGGATATAATAGCATTCCAGGCTACTTTAAACAAAAGATTGTAAACTCAAGGATGAAAGACTCCCCTCGTCCTCGTGACTAGAAATACTCTCCACATAGGGTCATCGAAATTATCCATAGTATTCTCAAAATTCAAACTCATCGATACTTTTGCATTCATTGAATCATACTAAAGTTAAATTGTTGTCACTGTTGTGATGATCTTATTATCACATCATCATACAATACATAATGGTATTCTATTCACTTTGATACATACATCATTACTTTAACACAGGAATTTCGATGAGCGCAGTTGATTATATCGATGATTGTTTCATTTATATTCTAATTGATAACAACCTCGAATAACAAACAACTTTCTCGAATGTTAAGACCTCGCCCAATTATCTAAATATGCGTATTCCCAAAAATCTACAATGTTCTATCATTCTACTCGAAAGGCATTTACTCAATTGGCATAAGCATGTTCGAATAAGCCGAAGATGGCAGTATCCTAAAGTCACATAAACCATTTCTGGCCCCACATCCATAAATTTTCAAACACATCACTCATCGCAGAGGCTTTATTCGTGAAGCAGCCTAGAATAAATTGCCATAGTTCATGACCGAACAATTTCATGTTACTTTTAACTAGTAAAGTGTGTATCTGACTTCCATGGCTCTTTTCAAACTCGAAATCGAGAACAAGGATTATAACTAGAATTATAGTTCCAAGAACCAGAATACCAATGATAAGTCGAGGCTATGCTTACAGTTTAAGCTTTATCTCAATAAGACTAAGACTGTTCGATTAACTTAATAGGAAATTAATGAGATTATGAAAAATTTACTTGATAAGGCTGCAAGCCAAAATGTCCATAGGAGCTCCAGTATCCCCAAATAGGAAAATAAAAATTAAAAATAGCCCTTATTGCACAAATCGATGATGCCCAACCTCACAACTCCCTCCATTCCGAACCCCGCTCCCAGTCCTACTCCCGATAATAGTAATGTTTCTCTCAACCCAAAGCCATTCACTGTCTAAAAAACAAAAATCATCAAGAAAATCATCGAAGTAGACTGTCGCAAAGTTTACTTAAATAAAAGCCAACTACTCGATATTGAAGTTTTCAAACGAATCCTATTCTCGTAAACAGAATACTTTTCAAATTTAGACGTATACATCGGGTCAGCATATTTAGGCACCAAATTTAGACTGCATGGACATAACATCACAGGGTTCTGTGGATTACAATAATCATAGAAAATGAACCTGCATCTACAAAATATGAAACTTCGTGAAAACTATAGCGACATCATCGAGGAAGGAGGTGAGCTGTTAAAGAAATCCACAAACTAATCGAAAAATTCATCCTCATCTTCAGTCAACTAATCACAGGAGTTGCGCTAACTGCACTAATTCCGCAAAAAATATAGCAATCTCTCACAGAGCAGTTTAAACTCGTTACAGCTACGTATTAAGTCAATCTTCAAGAAATATTCCTAGAATGAAAAACTCTACGCCTATATCCAAAGAAAGTACCCCTTACTCAAGAATTGTATAACAAGCGACCTCCATCTCCCCATAAACGATGTCAAAAATATGAAACAGCTGACCTAATATTTCGGGGCCTCCTCGATAAACTAACTATACTACGAAATCTACGAATAAATCTGCTAATTCGATAACTATGTCTATGGAATATGGCAGAGCTATTATACAGCCATCCAAAACTGCGAAATTTCGCTATTCTCATACTTTCTACAGAAGAATCTGAAACAAGAAAGACTAATCCAAAATAACAATGCAATACTCTATGAATAACGTATCGTAGAATCTCTACGTAAAGAGCATCAGGAAAAATTCCTAAAAAGAAGAAAGTAGGTTATCAGTGGTATGCAAGTTATTGACGAGGGCGATATTTACCATCCATTCCTTATTCTCTAGAATTACCAATAAGAAATCACAGAGATCCAAGATATGCCAGCTGGCGACACTCCAATCACATCACTCGTTGTATTCGTGCATGGCTATCAAGGTTCAGATTACGACCTCGAGACAGCTAGGAATTTCATGATGCTGTATACTCAAACCTGTTATGGTTTGCTTATCAAATCAATACACGATTAAATTGATGAAGATATCGAGCATTTAGGACTGAAGGTTGCCATGGAAATTAAGAATCATTTGAGGCTCACAATCAACACCTACACCAAAATCAATTTTGTTGGCTATTCGCTCGGCGGTGTCATCATCAGATAGGCATTGAAACATCTGGAAGAACATCAAAGTAAAATGAATTTGTTAATAACTTACGCATCGCCACATTTGGGGGTCGTCAAAAGCGACAACGCACTCGTCGGAACTGGAATATGGTATTTAATCAACATCGGTAAAGTCAAAAATCTAAAGCAGCTCAACTGCCAATAAGTCTAAAAGATAAAGAATTTCACAGAATAGAACCATTTAGAAAGCTCCAGCAATATCCTCCCAGAACAGAATCGCAAAGTTACTGAGGAGGAAGTATTCAATGAGGCGACTTCCTTCCTGTAAAGGCTGTCAACTTCAAAATGTTTGTAATGGTTTAAGAAGATGGTTGTGGTCAGTTCCAAATAGGATAATTTTGTCCCGTATTATTCTTCCAGAATTGATTCGACGCCTTCGACTTATACTGGCGATTCAAGAATTATCAGTATGTCTGAAAATATTTTGAGTAAGGTGAAGAGAATTGAGAGGGTAGAAACCTGGTTCGATGTCGAACACAACATCAATACATTCGATAAGATTCTCGGACGTCGCGCACATATATAGTTTCTGGAAAACCGAATGTTTTTGGATTTGTTCTTCAGGATGTATGCTGCTCAACTTTGATCATTCGATTACTTCCAACTTTGATAGTACTCGGCTTTGCGGTTTGATCCTTGATCGTATTTAGCCTGTTCATATTTATCACATGGATGCATTCAAATTAATGTCCCCATTATTATACGACAATTATATAATAATAACGTGATTAGCTAAGATATTTACTATTATGAGAATTATTATTATTACTGCTATTAATATGTTCTTTATTCTTGCTTTTACTGAGATGGCCTTTCATTACCAGCTTATCAGAACTTATTTATAGTAACAAAATATATGAATTTTTCGTCTCTATAAGACCATTTGTATAAATCGGCATCGTTTAAAATCAAATCAAAACAATGCCACTTCTGTTTTATTTTATGCTTTACTGATGATATCTGTATTTTATGATGAATTGTTTGTTTATTGAGATCATTTCGCATCATAATTAGCAGTCTGCTAATGTTAATGATTGATTCCCTTCGGTTTCGTGATTGACGATGAATGCTAAATGTTAATGGGTGCGGAAGAATTGATTGCAGCGCTTTTAGTTACTTTGGCGATTATGAAAAATATGCCTCCGAAAAAAACCACTGTCAAAGGGATTCCAATTCCCAAACCTAAGATCAATCCTAAATTAACTGGTTAAGATTCTGATGCAACAGTTGTGTTTGTAGAGTTATCTGTTGTGTTTGTAGTATTATCTGTTGTGTTTGTTATGTTTTGTGATGTTATTGCCAATAACGAATCCTCCAGCGACAACTCCAATCGTAGGCCCAAACACTAAACCTGATGTCGTTTGATAAACTAATCGAGTGACTATCTGCGACATTGTCGATTTCGTTCGTTTTTCGTTCGTTCTGGTCTTCCTGGCCTAATAATAAGATTAAATAATCATAATCAGAATCAGCATTTATAATTCACAATTGCCAACATCATCTCATATCAGACCAGACCAAATCATGTTCAGCAAATCAAATTGGTAGTTACACCTAAAAAATTCTGAGCAGAGACAGCCCTTCAGCCTGCCTAAAACTATAAAGAAATTCGCAAGCTTATCGTTCCCCTACTTCGCATAGTAAGGATAGCTATCTGAGATGGATGACTATAACTTCATAGCTAACATACAGACAGTCTACACATTCTTCTTCGGCACAATCAATAAACCTGGCATGCTCGATAAATTCAACACATAATACGAGAACTATCGACCTTTGGAATGGGCGGCATAACGTGAACGAATGCTCGAACAAATACAGCCAAAATCAACAATATTCTAAAATATTTTAAGAAATGCAGATAGACCCATAAAAATGAACGTAACTCATTCTCTAAGCATAGATCACAGAATTCCCATATTATGTGAACAGAATGAAAACAGCCCAAATGAACCAGACATTCAAACATCTCAAACTGAAGAGAACCCATCAAGGCTATTTAGTTGGCATTTTGGATGCGTATTTTATCTTACTGATGAGAACTCTATGCCATAGTAGGCATCAGATGCTGGAGTTTACTTAGTTTTAGAATCTGACCAATGATGATATATATGCCAGTATGTCCAGGAACTCGATTTTGATCTTGTTGTGGAGACTGCTTGATTATTTCAAGAAAGAAGGGTTCAGGAAGGAGTATTCTGAGGGGATCTTTGAAGCATATAGGATGTACTTTATGGGTGATGTTATGAGAAGTGAGGGTGTGAAGAGTGGGTAATAGTACAATCACAGCCATAACTATGACAACCATGAGAGTAATGCAGATAATAAGATTGAGGGTATTCACGAGACAATCAGAAGCCATGACACATATACGTATGGCACATCGACTTATAATGCATTTAATTAAGAAACAAGTAACAGCATATCCTCGAATCCACACACAAAACTAAGCAACAGAGAAACTAACATCAATGTGCAAAACTATGCTAATCGATACACTATCAATGATGACAACATCAACAATAACAATAACAACAATAACAATAACAACAATAACAACCACAAAAATAACAACAACAACAAAAACAGCAGGGTTAGTGTGAATTAAGAATATCCATAATCTTACTAATATCAGCTAAAATCCCATCATCTGCATACACTGATGCTTCTCATCCGTTATAGCCTTGATTCACCAACAAGATTGCTCGACATTTCAAGATACTTATCGGCACTCGTTCATAACTTTGTGAAACTACATACCGATAAGCAATGTTTACAGACTCTGATCCGTGTTTGGATCTATCTTGTGTCTATGAGCACAACTGCTGCGATGGCGACTCCTTAACTCAATACAACTCCTGCTACAACTGCGACTAAACTGAACAAATAGATACAATCTGCTCAGTTGATATACCCATAGAGTAGAATGTTGGATGCTCTCAGCAAGTCGAATGCTGTGGATGGATGGTTTCACCTATAAAGGTACACATTGGAAAGAGTGGAAGGCGCATAAAATCTGAGCAACATTGATTTATCGATGATTGTAGATCTATTAGAGCTCCTTGCTTCATAGTCTCTCTGGAAATTTTCAACAACCTCTATCTACACAATCTCCCTTTTCATTGTATTCCTGTAGAAATCCTTCATCTATTTCGCAGATTTACCCAGAACACCTAAATTTGGCCTCAAAGCCAAACCACTCTCAATGCCAGCTTATTCCTTACGTTTTAGATCGGCATAACAGCAACCAGAACAAGACTCCGGGTAGGATCGTTCATACGATCATTTGAAGCAGATCTTTGCTAAGATTAATGATGGGCTATTAAATACTCTGAATGCCATCAAAAGAACAAATCCTGAAAGGATAGAGGATTGTTATAATTTGTTGCTTGGCGGTTATGGGAGTTACCTATCCGAGTATGGCAAGAATTTCAGGCAATCGTTCAAATAATAGAAGAATGGCTCAATAAAAACCTCGAATATCTTCGCAGATATTTCGATGTGCACAGACTTCAAAATGCGAGAAATAAACCTCACCGACATAAAATCCCAATAGGAATAGCTTTCAGCCTTCGACGAAATCATACCCCTGTAAGCCATAGCCAACTACTCCTCATCTTCCTCATCTGCCTCAGACTGCAAGAATAAGACAATTTCATTTTATCGAAGAGAGCGAAGGAACTGCTGGTAAACCTCCATAAGGCTCACTAGTCAATAATCTTGTTTAGCTTGTTACATGGATTCGCAAAGATTGTTGATTTCGCAATACCTGGGCACAAAGAGAGAGTACTACAGAAGAGATCGCCAATAATTAACATTCGGCTTATGGCAAATCCCATTATATTTTTGTTGGTGGTTCTGTCGCTTATGCTGATTTGGCACTTAATGCGTGGAAATATTGAAAACTGATTGCATTGACATTCACCAATAACTCCCTATATATAATGTACGTATATATAATGTATATATATATATAATGTATATATGTCTGGATATATTTTTAAACTGTGAATATCAGTCTAAATAAATAGTTGAAATAATATTAACAAATAATATTAACAAATAATATTAACAAAATATTGCAGCTGTGTATTTCTCTAAATAGGCTTAATACGAATAATTACTGGATAATAAAAATTGACATATTGCCCGTTTCATGTAATTTCCATACTATTAAGACAATGCTTCAGTTATTCAATAAACATTGCCTGTCATAAACATTAATAACTATCTTTTTGCATCTTTTCTTCGAATAAAAGTTAGAGCAGAATGCCATATTTAATGATAATAAGAAATAATAAAAACTCAATCAAAGCACTCATAATTATTTAATAAACTTCAAAACTAACAAAATGTTAGCAGCCAAATAACTAAGCAAATCCTTCATTTCCTTGAGCAGCTGCTCTTCAAATAGCCGCATTATTCGTAGGAACTCCTTCAATAAATTATCCATCAATAAATTTCAGGGCAAATAAAAGAATGAAACCTCGTTTGAAGAGTACTGTATGAAGGAACTAAACAATAACGAAGTTAAGTCGAACAATATGAATACCATTTGCTCGCCCAAAGTGAAAACTATGTCTACGACCATCAATTCTGCAATAAAGGAAAACCTTAAAATTGTAACTCCTAAGAACAGAATCTAATGGAAGACTAAACCAACACAAAGTAACCCATACGCTAAAGAATGTTCCTAAGCAAACGCGCATAAAAAAACTCACACACAAATTCAAACTAAAGGGCAAATAAAAGATAGCCAACCCCAGCTAAAAGCAATAAATAACTGGCCCAATAAAATACAAAACAAGCCCACCCATAAACAAACGCCAATAAACTGACATAGTATGAGCATCAAATTGCTGATCTCTAAACAAACCTAGCAAGCCAACAAAAACTTCTATCAACCTGTTAACAAACAAACAAGCAGCTCAAAAAATAGCTAATCTAATAGAAAAACCAAAAAACAACACTATCCCAACAAATCGAAACCCTCAACAAAACAATAAACTAACTCTCAGCCCATAATCTCAGCCTCCTCCAACTCATAAACCAAAAGCAATGCGATAGTAAATAAACTTCTAAATTAAATAATTTCTAATAACTGCAGTCCGACAATAAAAATATGCATTAAGTAATTGCAAAGTTAAAGGAATAAATTTAAATTAGAGCACATTAAAATATATATATAGCTTAAAAAAATCAGCATTAATCGGAAGAGTAGTTAAAAAGACTTAAAGTGAAGATCGAGGAAATTACTATGAATTGTAGAATGCACTCTGAACGAGAGATGCGTCTATTGGTGGAATTGTAAGCAATTAAAGAGTAAATGGGTAAATTGAAAAGCGAAAAGGAAAGAACATTGTAAGAAGCACTCATCTCGAAATAATAGTATATCTACTAACTTAGTTCTCAGTTATCGCATGAAATCCGTGCAAACCATTATTTATCATACGAAATTGCACACATAAAAGAACAATAAAAAGATAAATTCTAAACCTAACTAAAAACAATAAGAATCAGACACTCCAAACTAACATCCGGCCTTAAATAAAAATGCAAGAAATTAGAAGATTAACTGGACGAACTGACAATAATTACAAGAAATCAGAACAAAGCAACAACAACAAACCTCCCCAAACCCACACCCACACAACAAACAATAGCAAGAATATCGGCAATATAAATATAAAATGCAATGCAAGCATTCGAATAAATAGCTAGTACACAAACTGTATGAAGAGCAATAGATTGAATGTTGTTGATAATCGGGTTAATAGGGAAGGATGTGGTGATGGGAGTCTTGTTAGTTTTTCATTGAGTCCATAATGAAATGATTTTGTTGTTATATTATACGATACTATTGTCCTATTATATTGCTATACTTAACTTACTTATTTATTCATTTATATCAACAATGAACAATGCAGAAAGAACCAACATCTTCCTAAAATAGCGAAGATTGCAAAGTATCACATTTCACCCTTAGTGAACAAAGTAAAGAAGTACAGAGAGAAGCGTATCCACAAAAAATACAACAAACAACAACAACAATCAGAACCATCTAATTTGACAAACAACACTCCCAATTAATAAACATAATCAGATAAAAGAAGGATTGCATTCTATGAGCAAACTTTCAATAAAAGTGACCAGCAACAAAATGTGTAGGGTGATGCTATGAAATTATAAAGATATGCGTTGAATAGTAAGAAGAAAGAGCAAGAGCTAAAGAGATAGGCGGAGGACCAGAAAAATAGAGAGAAGGTTGAGAAATTGAAGATTAAGAAGAAAAAGTTTATTAAGAAAATGGGGGAGAAGACCAGTAAAGGGCAGCCTGTTATGAGAAATTATGTGCAATATGCTTTGACTAAGCTGGAGGAGACTTTGGCCAAAGAAAAAATAAGCAATGTTAAGAGTAGTGACGGTTTCAATCATGAAAGAAAGGCCAATTAGGCGGAAGGATAGGGTAATAATAAAAGGAAAAACTATCAGCAAAACGATTACTTTAAACGAGAAAGAAGTGATTAGAGGAAAGACTATCGAAATAAGAGCAATAATCACAGCAATAATCACAGCAATAATCACAGCAATAATCATAACAATAATACTCATAACACTCAAAGAAATTACCAAAAAAACAACAATCAAAACAATAATAAATGATTTCGACCTAAACATTAAATAATTACCAAATCAAAAATACATCCCATTCATTCATTTAATTTTAATAAGCATTTCGATTAATTGCTCACAACAAACATAAAATAATATCTTCATAAGAAACTCCGAAACAATCAATTTAGCCACTTCTATAAAAATAAAGAAACATACATATAACACACGCATAATACTCGCATCTGAATATATATATATATAATTTATTGAGATTGGAATCGCATAAATATAACTTATCATTATGAACACCAACTTGCCCAAGCAAGTGCCATTCCTTCCAGGACACGTCTTCAATGATCCCTACAAACAAAACTTCCACAAAACTCAACAGTTCACTTACAGTGATCACAGCCAGCAAGAAAAGAGACAAAATGTAGGAGAAGATATCGATCTCAACCTCATTGATGAGCTCACCAAAAGTGTCAACAACATCAGCTTCCAGAAGGAAAGGAATGCTCCCTAAAATGACTCAATCCCTAGGGTTCAGCCCCCATGGATTAAGTATGATAGGAAGGTCCTTCGATTCTATGCTTACTTCCAGGAACATGTGGTCGAGAGCCGCCTCGAAAATTACAGGGTTCGCAAAGTTAAGATTTACTATTACTTGGTCGATGAGACTATGTACATTACTGAGCCTAAAGTTTAAAACTCTGGCATCCCTCAAGGAGTCTTTCTCAAAAGACAAAAGGTCCCAAAAGTCACTGGCGAATTGGCTGACCACTACACCTGGAGAGACTTAGACATTAGCTGCAACATCAAAATATTCGACAGAATCTTCAGAGTTTATGGTGCTGACGACTTCACTCAAGAGTTCTACCAGTACATGGGTTTCCCATTGAGTCCGTCTGAATCCGAGCCTGGAGACAATTTCGCAGTCTTCACCAAAACTAAAGATGCAAAAATCAATCCCCCAGACACTAAATAATATAAATAATATATTGAGGTGAGACTAGGAGGAGGACATCCTAATGATGGACTGAAACAGTATCTGGATAACGATAGAAAGGTGTTATCCTTTAAGGTTGTTTGGACTGACGATACCCTAGAAGGAGGAAACAACCTGTTTACCATCAACTATTTCTTAGCCGACAGCTCTGTTGAAGTGAAATAAGTTAGATCTCAAAACTCAGGACGAGACCCTTTCCCTTTATTGTTGAAGAAGCAGAAACTCCCAAAGAAGCCAATTTTGACACACTACCCAGGAATGAGCCTCACAAAATAAGAGTACTATCAGCCAGAAGACTTTGCAATAGGAGAGCATATCAATGTGTTTGGCCGAGACTGCGTGATTTTTGATTGCGATAATTTCACCAAGGCCTACTATTGGTTCAATTTGGGGAAAGATATGACTCCAATTAGTGTTGAGAGCGCTCACCAAAGAGCAATCGAACATGAAGTCCCGCCCTATAATGGTTATGGCTCACCTGAAGATAGCTTAGGCAGTGTATACTCCCTCCAGCCTAAACCCCCTAAAAAAGACATGACGAAGCTGTTCACAAATGACCAATTCACTCTCAGGTTTGAAGCCAGGTTGATTTCGTAAAGCAAATAAGACAACATCAGGAAGTTCATTATTGCATTCTTCTGTGGAGATGACACTGTGCAAGTCTACCAAAATGCTGATAAGAACTCAGGGATTTGGGGTGGCAAATTCCTTGAGAGAAAAAAACACGAAAAAAGCGGAGAGGAAAGATATGTTGTTGACACTGACTTCCAAATAGGCTGCACCATCAAACTCGGCGCTTATAACTTCCAAATCCTCAAAGCTGATTAATTCACTCTAAACTACATGAGAGAAAGACCCGACAAATTCCCTGAAATCAACCTGAAGAACACATTTGGTAAGATTAAGGCACTCTCGGCAAATCATCAGAATTATGACTCATTCTTAGTTTGGTTCCTCAAGAGTAACATTCAATTTATATCTTAGATGTGGACCCACAAAACAAAGGAGCTTTAGGCTATGATGAGTTCTTCAAGAATATGGGCAGGATTGTCAATGTGAATCATCAAGAGTCTTATGCCATTTTCAAGCATTGTATGGATAAGAATAGTTTGGCGATGAAAAAATTATTTCAGGCACTCGGCGGGTCATGATTTCTATATAAATAATTTCTATGCGATTCTAAGGACCTATCGATATCGAGCATGTAGCATGGAACATGGAAGTAGCGGCAAGGCAAGGAAACATATAAAAATTCGGATCTAAAGTATATGATATAAATAGGATATAGGAAATAAGGCATAGCAATAATAATACTAATGGATCAGTAGTGGCCAACTTCCGAGTTAAGCTGCTCACTCCTCCTAGCAGTTGCTACAATCATTTGGTTGAGAATAGACTTTTCCTTCTTAAGTTCAGTAAGCTGCTCCTGGAAGTTGATATTCTCTTACTTCTGGTTAACAATGCCAAGCTCTAATCCCCGAAACAATGACTAAATCAGAGGCCGAGTAGTATCCACAATTTAATCAGCACTATTGTGTATTTTATGTTTCATGGCTTCGAGTTCTTGTCTGAACATTTCAACAAGTTTATGGTACTCTTGCAGATCTTTGTCTGCTTCCCTAATCAGATTCTGAAATATTAAGGGTCATACCTCGATCATGCTGAGATGTCCTGTTGCATTGGTTGAGTTTTGGTTACCTATGTCTTTGCCTCCTGAGATTTCCATGTAAGACATTGTTTGGTCTGCAAAGTTATATTTATTGTGAGTTTATCAGATTGGGATTGTATTAAAATCGAAATTAGTCGATTCTCATTATTTACATATTTATAAATATATGTGTATATGTGTATATGTGTATTTGTGTATTTGTGTATATATATTTTGCATCAATATGATATAATATTAAATATTGAATATATTTATTCATGGATATGTTTTCCTGTATGTATTTTTGTATGGAGTAAATTATATTTTTTCCTTGACGTAAATAAAGCTTGTAAAATCAAAATTAGGCATTCAATTTTAAAGCAGGTTTATAGAGATAAGTGTCACTTGGGTGCCTTGGTGATTCGTTTTGCCCTATGGGATATTTGGATGTCGCATACCTGTGTGCCTATGATATCTACATAATTTTCGGAGATGAGAACGTTGTATTCGTTCTTGTTGTAAGAATGCTATTACCTATGAAGCAGGACAAAGATGAAGAGTTAAAGAGAGCATCGGCGGCCTAGAGTGCAGAGACTGATTCTGATTTGGCCTTGAGTAAGATTTATCTTAAGTTTTGGATGGCTATCGAGTTAGGGTTCACCATTGACAGGGAAATAAAGTTCTGAATTTAAAGCTTAGATTGAGCATACTGGAATTTTGGCAAACATTGAACAGTAGACCTCACACTATTCACTTGTGCTGCCATGGATCCGAACTTCAGGGAAGCTGAAACAGCCCGGAAGCCAAACATTAAATATTGATAATGATATCACACATATTTGTGCCCAACTTATATTTAATTCAATATTTATATAATCTAACTGGGCCCATTATACATACATATACATCTTAATATCCATTGTATTCATAGTTAGTTAGAATTATCAAAGTTTGTTTGATTTCTCCGCGGGGTCATTAAATGATGTGATCATCCTCTGTCTTCATTAAGCTCTCATAATCATGTTCATGTTCATGTTCATGCTCATTAATATAATTCCAGCCAGTCAGCCCAATATCCTTCACTTTATAAAACTCCTCCCCATTTCTATTAATCATGAGTGCCTGTCTGGTATCAACAGTCTTCTTCTTCACTTTCAATTATATTTTTAGTGGCTGGTTTCTCTTTGCATTTATCGTAGAATTGGTATTTAAGCTTTGGTAACTTTTTGGATGTTGTTCGTAAATGGCTTTTGATGTGATCAGCTACTATGGGATCTTATGTATGATTTTTCGATAGAGAGTGTCCCAATTCTTTATATCTTTGTTTATGAGGTTGGTTTTTGTTTGGAGGAAGGGGTTTGTGATGGTGTTGGCTTTGCTGTTATTATTTGTTTGTGTTTTGGTTTGTTATTTTGAATGATGGCATTAGTTAGGATTATTTGGATGATGTATTTCATGCTCTTCGTTATTGAGAGAGAGGCTGCTGATATAGAAGTATTTTATATTCTTATCTCTGTAAGTGTTTGGTTGTTGTCTATTGCTATTATCTTCGGCTGCTTACTATCTTTTTGTTCTTAATTCATCTCTTTATTTGAGTAGCTTCATTTTCCTTTCGCTGTGGTTCCTGAAAAGGTTAACTTTGGTGGAAACTGTGCATTTGGGGAATCGATCGGATTTGTCTTTGTTGGTGTTATAATCCGAGTTCATGTCTCCATTTATATTTCCATTCATGCTCATAGTTGCTGCAAAAATAGGCAAACTCTTTCTGTTTCTAGCTGACTCGTGTAGACCTTGATGCAGATCAAGCGTGTTGTGCACAAAGTACGCATTATTGAATTACTCAGGAGATTTTTTGAATTAGATTTGTGTGATTCTGGCCATACTGCTAATCGATGGCAATCTCGAACAGTCTCCATTATTCCTCTACTTTTGGAACTCATATGATATCTTCTATTTATTCTAGCTATCTTAGTAGTTAGTCTCTGGCATATAGCTTTCTCTCCGATATTAGTCATTTCTTTCCTGCGTATTGATCATCTGCTTTTGAGTATTGTCAGTTTGTGGCCCTTAATTTAAATGCTACTTATTTCTCAAACATATAAGTTTGTCATCTTCAAGCTCACTATTTTTATTCTTCTTTTTGATGCTCATAAACTTACTGTGCGTTTTACTCAGGTTATGTGCATTTGTAGTAATGTGATTATTTTGTTAGTTTCGGATGTTCACTCCGATATCGAGTGCTGCCTTTGTATCTAACTTAAAGTCAAATATGCTTAATTTAGTTTTTGTCTTCTCTTTGGATAATGATTGAAGCTGTTGCTGATGGCTATCACGGACTTGTAGGATTGTCCTTAATGATAGTTATTATTAGGGGCTATTTGGGTGCTCAATTATAGAGATTATTTGTTATTTTTGGTAAGGATTAATGGGGATATGGTCATGTGATTTCGGTTGTTAGGGGATTGGGGGTAAAAGGGTTGATTTATCTTTTGGGAAGGGTATCTGCTTGGAAGAGTGTGAGAGTGGGGGGACTTGGGTAAAAGGGTGAGTGGTTTTGGAGTATATATCAGAATGACGAGAATGCGAACTGCTGCTGTTTTCTTGTGATACTCGCATCATTGGGACAGTAATGTAAGCGTATATTTATTACAATTACCATAAATGAACAAACAATACACATACACATACATTATATGAAAAGCCACACTAAACTCCCACAAATAAACCATAAACCCGATAACATATTTTGTTGGCACTTCCACATTTATATGCTGTGCCAAGAATAAGGAATATATTCAGAAATGGAATGATCTGAATAAATAATATTTATATTGTTATAAGTGAAGTTATACTTTCGATGGACGTACCTTGTTTCATATCGTAGAAATCACAAACCTCAAATAAGAGCCGATCTCTCAAAACTAAGTACGTTGCGAAACGTTCGGAAATCGATGAGGCACTCTTTGGTACATTTTGTATTATTGCAGGCATCAAACAGAATAAACCCAAGCGGGATGAATAGTAGCTCAAGAAAGTTACGGAAATGGTCAAGAACAAGAATTACAATCATCCTGAGATTTCTGTACTCCAGGACAGTGATCTCCAGAGAATGAAGGTATTTTGATTATAAGTTAGGAAATTATTCGCAAGCCCACCAAGGAATAGCTCGAGATGGAACGCAAGCTTGCCGAAGAATAAAAGTAGTATAAGCTCTCTCTGGCCAAAGCCAAAAGGGAAGAAATGCTCAGGCTTGAGGAAGAGAAAAAGAAAAAAATGCCACCCAACGAGTTCGAAAAGGAACAATCTGAAAAAAGAGCACACATTAATCAGAGGGCTGGGCAAGTCACCAACGAGTCAATGGACGAAGTCAAGGAAATGAACAAAATGGTCGCATATGCCAAAGCCGCAACTATACGAGAAAGGCAACTCGAGGAGAAGAAAAGATAATGGGAGCAGTATAAAACCCAAGAGAAAAAGAAAGACAAAGTGATGGAAATAGAAAGACTCAAGAAGATAGAATAGCAAGAAGAAATTGAAGCCAGAAAGAAAGAGGAAGCCTTGAGAGGAAGAGAAGTTATTGTCGACCAGATTAAATTAAGGGAAATTTAAAGATTAAAACTCAAAGAAGAACAATAGCGAGAAGCGCAGCTTTTAGTGCAAAAGATGAAGGAAATGGAAAGAGAAGAGCAGTTGAAGGTTCAGGTAAATTATTTATTATTCAGAAAAAAAAGGAGGAGCAACACAAAATCAATGAACAAATTACATCTGCCAATAAAAATGCTCAGTTGGTCATTCAGCAGAGGAAGGAAAAATAAAGAGATGAGGAAGAAAAGATAGCTCAATATTTGAGAGAAAAGGCTGATAAGTAGGCTGAGTTGCAAGCTGAACAAAAGCGAATTAAGGATGAGAAGGAAAAGTAAATACAACGAATGAGAGAACTTCAAGAAAAGGCTTCTGATCGCCAGGCTGAGTTGGATGCTCTCAGGGCAAAAAGAGCGGCCGAAGCCAATGAAAGAGCAGCCCGCGAAAAGGAAAGAGTCTAAGCAGAAATTCGAGCCAAGAGATCAAGTGAACTCCAATCAGCAAGGTCCGAACAACAAAAGTAACGTGAAAGAATGCTCGAAGAACAAGCGAGAGCCGAAAAAGCATAATTCGAAAACGTAATAAAAAAACAGAGAGAAGTCCGTTAATTGGAAGAGAGACTAGAAAACGAAAGAAAGAACTTATTGAAAAAGCATGCCGATGAACTGAAGAAGCAAATAGTTCAAAAAGCCTAAAACAATGAACATCCCAACCCAACCCCAACCCCAACCCCAACCCCAACCCCAACCCCAACCCCAACCCCAACCCCAACCCCAACCCCAACCCCAACCCCAACCCCAACCCCAACCCCAATGTGTCGGATAAATATATTGTCGAACTAGAAAACAAGAAGATCAAATGATTATGTATAGTATAATCTTATTGATACTATCGATGCTATTTATCACAAAATCTAGACATAGACAGAATTAACGTATTGAGGAAGCAGCTCATACGAATATCCGACTATCAGAATATCAGAACATAGACAATGCATATATACAATGCATATATACAATGCATATATATAATACATATATAAATAATAATAGATTGTAATAGATTGTAGAATACTACTCCAAGTTTGCTATAAATTTATCAGATTTATATACTAGCGCGATTTATCATAAGATTATAATATAAATTGTCAAGTGAAAAGCAGCCCAAAATGATCAATAAATACTTATAGCTGATCCAAAATGCCCTGCGCAATGAAAACAACAACATCCGATCACAGGCCGAATTCTAATTAGTAGAACTAAGAAATCAACAAACTGTGCAATTTTTCGATGTGTGCGCCTAATTACTCGGAGGCGATTAATACAACGAGTTTATCCGGCAGTCGGCTGCTACTCTGCTCAGTCGATCCACTTTTCTCAAAAATGGAAATAATTACAATTGGGATCTGCTGCCGCCCGAGGTGAAAGAGAAAGTCAAAAACAAGGCATTGAGTGTGCTCATCAACACAAACAATGTCATCATGAGATCCGGAGCAGATGTCATTTCTTCTATTGCTTTTGTGGAAGTGCCGCGCAACTAGTGGATGAGTATTATTGACATCCTGGCCGAAAATACCAAGAACAGCGACTTCAACATCAAGAATGCTTCCATCACTACAATCGGGCTTATCTGCCAGCAGTTTAGTTATGGAAATATCCAACTAAATTCTCATGTCTGCTAACAGCTCCTCGGGGGTATCATAATTGGGACGAGATCTACAGAATCTAAACAACTTGTAGAGACATCACTACTTGCACTGCGAAACAGTATAACCTTCCTCTCATAGACCCTTGAGTCACAAATGGCCAGGAACTAAGTTTTTAGCATTTTAAGAAACTTCATCGCCAACTAAGACTTCATCGAAGTCTGCTACCAAGGACTCTTCGAATTCTCAAAGACTTGTTACCGTAATCTCGGCCCATATATGCAAATGATATTGGACTTTGTGATCCCACATTGCGGCTGCAGAAATTAAACTTCACTTTTAGCACTGGAGCTCATCGATACGATCGGAGTGGAATACCTTGAACTCTCGGAGGGTCAAAAAGACCGATACAACAACAACGTGGTCATTAATAACTACCTTCAACCTATACAGAATACTCTCTTGCCTGAAGTTATGAGATGTTTCTTAATTGAAACCAAAGATGATCTTGATTTCAGGGATATGAGGGTTTCTGCGACTACGACACTCGGGACCATGATTGCTTGTGGGAATAGGGAGGCTGTGGATATAGTTGTTAATGGAGTTGCCGCGATTCTCAAGTCCTAGAATTTTGGCCA
Source organism: Brachycentrus maculatus (assembly GCF_059751285.1). NCBI lineage: Eukaryota > Metazoa > Arthropoda > Insecta > Trichoptera > Brachycentridae > Brachycentrus > Brachycentrus maculatus. The sequence goes on from NW_028281884.1 coordinate 19,298, forward strand.
TCAGCAAGCGACAGCCACCATACTTGCTGCTCTCTGTGAGTACCCCAAAAACGATCGGCAATACGTGGAAAAATACATGAGCGATGCATTCGTGCCAGTCATTGGACTTCTCTCTTCTCCTGAGCCTGTTGTCATCATCAACACATTAACAGGCTTCGGGACAATCTCTTAACAATACTCCCACTATTTCTACACTCATGAACACTCTGATTAAATCTTCCTAAAGCTCTTCGAACTCGAATCCCAATCGCAAAACTAACAAATAAAATACGCAGTTCTCAGAATATTCCAAAACATCACCGAAAATTTCGAAGATTCAACCAACACACTACTGAAACGCCCATAAATATTCTTGACAAAAATTGTGAACGAATACGAGAGTCTGCTCGAGAACTATCGAGACAAGAACATCGATTATGTGTAGAAATTGGCGAACATCATTATCAACTGTTTGATAAAGCTCGACAGCCGCGACATCATCAACCATCTGATATAGTTTTTGAAGGAAAAATACTATTATTTCAACGGAGATCGCAATCACAATTTCGGCTATTCCAGAAGTGATCTCGAAATGATTTCTGCATCTGTGCTTTCGCTTTTGAATACTGCGATTCTGGCTTTGGAGAAGTATCTGCCCAACGAGCAAATCATGCAGAATGCGATAAAGGTTGTAGACTTACATATCAGTAAGTACGGGGTCGATGGGGAAATAATTGATGTCATTAGCTCAATGGTTGTGGCCTTTAAGAGCAGCTTCGAAAGAAGAGCTGAGAATTATTGGCCGCAGATTCTGCATGGACTCGAAATGATCGACAATAGTAAATGCTTTTCTTCTTCCCTAAGATGCGTGGGCGACTACTCTCGTGTCTACCAGAGGAACTTCACAAACAAGATCAACGACATCATGAAGAGGCTGCTCGCACTTATCCACTCTAATCTATAGCGAAACTTAAAGATCTCGATTATCGCATGCATTGGAGATATGCTCCTAGGCTTAGGGGCACTTTCCGAACCCTATACACATTAGGTCCTCAATATCTGCGATCTCTGTTTCACAGCGGTGTTCGAACTGTCAGGTACACCTAAATTATAAACTAGAAATCCCTGCTGAAAAAGAGTACGTGTAACAACTAAAGCTCGCATTAATAGAGGCATATGCATGCTTACTCTTCGCTCTGATGAGTAGCTCTCACCATAACCAATATATAAACTAACGCCTAGTCTCCCATTTCGATAAGATGGTCAACTTTATAATTCGCACTTGTCATCGCGACCAAAACCCAACGATAGTAACTATCTGCCATAACTTAGATGTATTTGAAGAGTTGCCTATATTTGCTATTTGATTAAATTGGCTTCTTTTGGAATTATGAGCAATTAAGACCGAAACTGTTGAATGCTATGAACTCTCAATAGATCCATGAACTGGTGCAGGCTCTCAACAATTTCAGCGAACGTGAGGAAATCAGGGAATTGAAGGGACATATCGAGCAGAGATATATTGTCATGATGAATAAATAGTGATTGTACTGTATTGATTGTTTGGATGTTTTATTTATGCATGGATAAATGAGATGACATAATAAATGTTATGTGGAATAACTGTGATGGCTTCCAGAATGAGATCAATGCGCACATAATGCTGAGAATATTCAGATTATGGTATTTATCGATGATGGCCTTATTTTGTTATTATTATTATTATTATTATTATTATTATTATTATTATTATTATTATTATTATTATTATTATTATTAATTATTATATTATTTTAACACATAACTCAAATCCCACATCCGTTATCACAGCCATATTACCCTACCTACAAATCGACAATCCCAACAGAATAAGCCTCCTGATTGCCCTCCCTAACAACCATCAGCCCCAAATCCACCAACAACAACCCTAACAAACAATCTCCCCAAATTAATCTACATATCCCATGCATACATTTAAAATATATAGTATAGTATAGTATAGTAATAATTAAAAATGACAAAGTAGCAGCCCACAATCAGAAGATTCATGCACATAAAGATCAGCAACAAACCCTATAAACTGTTTGTTCGTGATCTCAAGCGCATATACAAAGTGAGACTGTACAGGACCCCTAAGGTTCCACGCTATGATGGCGTCATATAAGATGATGACAATGAGTTTATGGATGACAACCAGTTTATGGATGAGGAAAACACATAAACGAATGAGGAGTCATTAATTTATGATTAGTGAATTGGTTATGATAATTATCCAATTTAATATTCAGAATATGCGTAATATTTATGGTTGTTATTGTAAATGTTATGTGGATGGTGTGGATAGTTCCTTAAAGTGGAATATAACTCATGTAATTTATATATGCTATCTGTTTGTTGTCTGTTGTCTGTCTATTCTGTTACTTATGAGTTGGTTACTTATGAGTTGGTTACTTATGAGTTGGTTACTTATGAGTTGGTTACTTATGAGTTAGTTATCACACTTCACGATAAAATTCTGGATTTTAAATCATCTCGATATACCCTCTTCGTATTCTATTCCTTTCCTACTTTCCTATATATACTAGAAGAGTAAAGAGTAAATAGTCAAGAGAAACATTAATATCAAAATTCCACCTTCACAACAAAAACAACAAAAACAACAACAATCACTCAAAAGGCAGTTTCTCATCTTTATCGTAAGTATTACGATAGATCAATAGCTCTTGCTTGTACATCCTTGCCTGAGCAATTAGATCCTCATTTCTTTACAGCTATTTCAATGTGTCATTCAAGGCTCGATTGTATTTCACTAACTGCGATATTTCAAAGGATTGATAGGTGTTCAAGCGATACTCCTCAGTTTCAATGCCGTCCATCTTGAATATTATGGCTTATGAGTAGACGAAGATTCTTTCGATATCTGCATACTTTATCTCAAGGACTGTCTACTTGGAAGATGGGGTCAATAGATTCAGTGATTATACTTTTATTGCCAGCCACATATTATATGCCATTTTGCATTATTTTTTCAGAAGTTTCTCGTATGTAGATTTGTAGGGCTGCACATAGAAAAGATTCGAGCCGTATATTGTGTTGGATTTTATTTTGTTTATCACAATTTGGCTACAAAGATGCTTGCGTCCGAAATAGAGAGCTGTCTTCGAAACACTGTCTGATTTTATTTTCTTCAGTTTTAGTTGCTCTCGATTGTATTAAATAATCTTGTCGATTTATTCGCCGAGTCGGAGGACATGCGGACGGCATTTACTAATCCATTGCTCTTCGGAATAGTTTTTGAGTTTGAATATTGTTTATGGGATCAATCTATGCAAGTATTTGGTCTCGATTTCTTAGGGTACTTCGCCTTCGTTTTCAATGTAAATCATCATCCCTAGGAACAGCAGATACTAATCGAAACTCAACTGATACTTCATATCTTTAATCTACGAAAATATTTGATAGACGAGCAACCGTAGCCTCGTTAGATCTTTCTTGGCTTCCGCCTGTTCGATTTCTATTGGTAGGAAGTAATACTTCTTGAAGACTAAAACAGGGTGCGCATCAGGTGCGACAACCCTCTTTATTGACGATAAGACAGATGCAAGGGGGCCAATTGTATTTATTTACTTCTTTGGGAATGTAAAAATATTCATAATTGTTTGTTAAGGGTCGAGCACTCTCAGCTCTTTCTTACCTATTTCATGAAACAGCCTGAAATCTTTATTCATCCTCAATCCAATAAGCTTGCTCACTTTATAACACACATCCTACACAGTGTATAGCTCGTTGATTTTCACAATTATAGGGTCTTACCCTGCCATTGTATGCACGTAAATATCAGTCTTCTACATTTAGTTTGATACTTTCTTTTCGAGAAAGACCTCCTATGGATCATGGTAGACATCACGCCCAAGTTTTATTTAAGTCGCACACAAAATGGTCTATGCTTCCTTCAATTATTTCTTTAGTGATTTGACTTCTGATTTCTTTTCCTGTACGCTTTTGAGATTACTGTTATTCACAATGAAAGTTTCTCTCTTCTCCTGGATTGAGTTCGAGGATTTGAGGAAGCTAGTTTCAACCCCGAGTTATTTCATCAGAAATGCAGGATCATTCTTGACTAGTTCATGATTAAGCATTTTCTGTAAGATCTGCTAGATTGTACGTTTGCGATCTTCTATGGTTTTCGATTTGTGGTTGTTAAACCAGTTTTTATGGAGTGCCTCCTCATTTGTAATATTTAAATCGTTTTTATAATGGTTTTTTATTCGGGTAAGAAACGGCTTCATTTCAGAGAACCGTAAATGCACATACTTTCTTAATCCTAAGTACTTTATTTCTACGACGTACTCTGTATGTTTGGCGAATGAGGTCGATCCGATTTCTTCGGTGCCTATTACTTGCACGTACACCATCTTCGAGGATTCTTCGTTCTCTTTTGAGACTCTTTGGAGGAGGTTGTAGAACTGTTCTGCCTTATTGAAGTGTTTATCTTCGCTGCCTGCTGAAAATGTCAGAAAGCCATCTGAGTGCATTTTTATGATATTCCTGTATATTTTGTTATCTTCTTATTTGCGGACGTAAAAACTGCCATCAATGCTGATCCATTTCAGTATCTTCCGATGTTCGTCGATAACCATGACAAAATCGCTAAAGACATAGACAGTCACAGGCTCTAGTTTTTCATTTTGTACGAAGTACAATGCAAACTCTTCCATAAACTATCTTTTTGGCATATAAATGGGCCTTTCTTCAGTACCGAATTCTTGTTCGAGTTGGTTGAGGCGATTGCTCCGGAAAGTTCGATCGACAGACGAGTTAATTTTAAATAGCCCAGTCTTATTCTCTTCTTGAGCTTGCTGCAGTTTAATGTAGTCAGGATGTATTGGATTTGTTCGTTTCAGAATTTCGGCAAGTAGCATCTCATAACGAGCAATCCGGAATGTGGGCTGTTTGAGCTCATCCGAGGCTTTCCTTTACTTTTCCAGCATGAACTTATCGCATAGCTTCTGCACTTAAGAATATTACTAGGTAAGCTTAATTAGTAGAGCCTGAGCTTCATCTGCATAGAGCACATAATCTGTATACATCTGCAGAAATGGGAATATCTTTTTGATGATATCTCCATAACACTGATACTTCTCATATTTCTGGTACTTCTCGTTTAGTTGCTCATAGAAATGTTGATGGATTTTATGGATGGATTCGATGGTTGAGAAAAGTTTGAATTAATCTTCCTTTGATAAGATTTGCATATCGCAAATAGGCTTCTTGATGTAAGCGATGTAATCTTCCAATCCTGCTACATACTTCTTTTCTCCGTCAATGAGCTCGAGTAGTCGCATCTTGCGATCATGGAGATTCTTATTGGCCTTTTTTACGCGTGGCTTCAGTTTTGCAATGAAAATAAATCTTGTGGCAAACTTCCATACAGTTCTGCTTCGAGGGTTCTCTAAATCCGGATATAGCACAGCCTCCACATTCTTCACGACTTCTTCGCTTGTGTACTCCATGCATTTTCCATAGATTTCCACGTAGCTTTCATAGCTTTCTATGAATCTGTTTAGAGTTGCAATTTCTTTGTTATGCTCTTTGTTCTTTGTGTATTTTATGGCCTTTTAGACTTATTTTAGGAGTGTCTATGTGAGGTACACAAGGGGAATGCGCAAGATCGAATTTTAAGAGCACTCAAGTGAGGGCTACGGTCCGCTCTTGAGTATAGATTGCGATAGTCTTTACAATTTCTACGGTGACTTAGCCGACTACTTTGCATGGTCCTGTATATACTTCTCGATGCGGTGCACAAAACCAATGAGCACAGGCATCTACCAATACAAAATATCGCTAATAGCCACATAACTACAAACCGCATTCAAGCCAACACTCTTAATTTTCTATTAATGCATAAGTTTCCTTGCTTTAAGTTTCTTGAGTAGAGTCTTCTCATAGTATGCCAACAGAGTCTTAGAGGGATAGCCAACATAATTGGAAGAACTCAACACATCCTATTAATATTTTCTTAAATACTGGATATGGTTGTTAAGATTGTCAATTAGTACTGCTGCCATATTGATGACATTACTATTTTTTGTGGGGGATGTAGGGTTCGATATTTATGATGATGTTGGATTCTATTAGTTTTGCATTTTTGATGTTGAGTAAATAGTGCGATTATGTGTTGTTGTTTTTGTATGAGGAGATGAGTAATATTATGGGGTTGGTTGAGGGTGGGTTGAGATAAGATCTGATTATTATATAATTTGTAAGAAGGTGCGTATTATTGGTTTGTATACGTACTATAATAGTACTTATAGGAATATTGAGTATGTATATGGATGTATGCGTTGCATTCATTTGTTATTATTGGATTTAATAAAAATTAAATGCGCACGCAAGAACTGCATCTGCAAGAGCTAAACTAACAATAACCGCACTCATAAGAAACCAAACCTCTATCAAAGTATTTCCATGAAAATCCATACAATAACCCAAATAATAGCACACACATAAACTAATACGAAAACCAATAATAATAGTAAAGCTTACAACCCCTTCACCACGAACAACAAAAACAACAAAAACAACCAAAATCCAACAAACAACAGAAATATGCCACACCCAATAAACAAACCAATAGTAACAATAAGACACAAACCAACACAGATCGAACCAAAACCAAAAAGAAACAACAAATAGCAACAGAAATATAACAATAACAACATATCGAACAACAAACCACCAAATACTACCAAAATAACAAAAACAGTCTCAATAATAAACTCGATAGACTCGATAGAGATATCAATCAGCACATCAAATAATCAAAATCTATTGAGTTATCAAATGAGCTCGAAATGCGGAATAGCAGCAACTTCAACACTGACAAATAAGTTCTCAACAGCTCCAATCTTCATTACTACAATCACAACAAATATCAATGTCTTAATCACAAACGATAATCTAAGTAAGAACCATCCAAAATCCATAACTAACCTGCTTATCAATAATAACACGATAAGCAAAGCCATCAACATAGCTCTGATGATGCGCTGATGAAGTATGAGGAACTTGCCTAATGTTTCGAACAGCAGTTACAACAGAAAGGGAAGGATTTCCAAATAATAGAGAATACCATCAGACATTACATTGATTAGGAGTATGGCAAGAGTCGGATTAGTCAGACCTAAGCAGTGATGTTTACGCTGAAGATTATTAAGGCTTTCAATAAGGCTGAAATCTAAGATGTAAGTCCCTCCACGATGGGTCTCATTGATCGGCTCATTCATACTATTTCTACGACTCTTGCACTCTATTTGGATAATGTCCATGAAATGAGCATTATCAAGAAACCACTGAAAAGGAATAAGACCGGCAAAAACAGTCAACCAAATAAACACACTACACACAAAATGGATCTAACTCGAAGCCACAAAAGCATAAACACAAGCCATCGTCCATAGCCACATCTCCATCTAAATAAAACACGTAGAAATAGAAGCATCATATTTTCATCTGCCTAGAAACAGCATCACACGTAGAAACAGCATGACACGTAGAAACAGCATGACACGTAGAAACATAGCCACCAAAACACCCCAATAACCCAAATAATAGGCAATCTCTGCCAACAGATATCGGACTAGACAGCCAGACTCGAACAGCAGAAGCAAGAAGCCGAATAATAACACCAAGTGCTCTAAGCATTGACCAGAGAGGCACACCTAATCGATAAACAACAAAAGGCATAATAAATCTAGGAGCTAAGGAAGATCATAAAGTAGCAGCAATAACTCTTGAATATTGAGCTTGATTCCTCTAGATGAATAATATAATCAAAGAACATTAAATCATAAATATAAAACTGTAACAATAGTATATATATATTCCATGTTGCTATTTTTATGCCTAAGTTTCCCGACCTGGCCTATTATTGATCATCGGGCTTCTTATAAGTAAGGAAGAGCAGAAAAAACACATATAATAAGACATAGATACCTATCAGTTCATAATATTATTAATAATAAAAATACATACATTATCAATCAGGCATTACTAATTATTATTCTATTGATTATTTCGACGAATATTCTATCGACGAAATATCCCACATCATTTTTCATACAATTTTCAAGCATTCTAAGCTATTCATACTGTTTATCTGATAGCCTGTAATGCATTGGGCACAGATGTATTAGAAGTCCCACCCATGAAAGATTATGGAGTCGGATAGGCAGTTTTATATGTTAGGGATCAGTTTTGTTATGGTTGAGCAGTATATTAGGTACTCGGTAAAGCGGCTGATGACGAATAATATGCTGACTATTGCTATGAACATTGCTTAGAGTTTTATGCGCTTTAGTTTGTTGGATCTATTAAGTTTTTCCAAATCTTTATTTTTGATGGTGACATAGTTGAATTCGATTTTCTCACGAAATATAGCATTCTGATTCAGCTAATCACAGCTTTCAGCTTCTCTTAGATTTTCAACCTGGCTCTCAATGAAGCTCATTGATTATATCGCAGTAACTATCGAATTTAATATAATTATGAATATATTCAGTGTTTATCATCTTCATTTAAGCATCTATTTTGGCAATTACAATTGCAGTATCATTTGTAAATGTATTATTGTTGTCATTACATCATCACATCACATCATTCCATTCATCATTCAACATTGTGACTATTACTCTCAGACCTATATTATCGTGCCTGATGATATCACACTATTTATGCTATCCCAGAGAGCCTAATTATAGAATACTTAAGTTTATAATAATCAATAGAGTTATGGAAGAAACTGTTTCTTTCCGGCGACTGAAGAACCCAAAGTTACAGCAAGTTATGGGCATAAGCAATTCTCTATTGAAGCTGCCAGCTCGTCGCATCCTCGCCAATTAGCATGACAGAAGTCTGAACATCACAAAGAAAAATGTGGCCACCTACGAGTATATGCTAGCTGACTGCCATATCAAATAGAACTATATCAACTGGGCCATCAGTCTCCGCACCAGCCCAAACTCCACAAAGGGGCACTCTCATGGCTCCACCCACTAAATCCCAACAACCACCTAATCCAACCCCTACCCAGTATTCTTCAAAAACACTAAACTCTCGGAACTTAGGTTAGCACTCCAGAAATCTGGAAACTCAGCAACCATCAACACAGGCCAATACAGTCAGTATTTTAGTAAATCACTCAATGGCTTCAATGCTGCCAATGCTACCAAAGAACAAATCGAATATTTTAACGATTTAAGAAAATATGAACATATCCCAACCAACAAAGAAACCCCGAAACAAAGATTCATCAATGATGCATCTATTAACTCTTCGCCGGGGGCCAATGTCCTCAAAAAAGTATGATAATCGTTTATTTAGAGTGCGGTAAAGAAAATGAGGGATATTAAAGATACTGATAAGTAAAATTTGTTTGATGGAACTCATCAGTTCCCAGCCTATACGTACGATGTGCTCAAGGAAAAAAATATTGCTTTGTTGGACAATCTGTTAAAAAAGGGCGAGAAGGTCTCGTTACCAGGATTGGCATGGGCTGTTGGGCTGCGCAGATACGAGAAAACTAACGTTCAGGATCCTAACAATCAGTCGAAATCAAACTGATAAAGGCATCTTTTTAATTATTCTAATTAATTATTTTAACTATTTAATTATTCTCAATAACTAAACCTTGGTATCGAGGCTGTAGTTCCTCCATAGGATAACGTCTCGAACAGACACCAAAGATGAAGCCTCTATATAATAATTAAAAATGAGCTATAAATTAAATCATCTCGTTCATTTCAAATTTTATCTCTGCTGCCAGTTATGCTTGTGATAACACTCCCATTAATACTGTTCGCGATACTACAAACATAGTTCTACTTATTGACTGCAACATTCTCCATTTGAATTTACTTGTTCTCCACATGCGTTAATTTCTTATGTGATCGAAGCCTAAACATTGCCTTATTGTTTTTGGGGTTCTGGCTTTAGCCTTTCCCCTTGTCTATTTTGGAGGTGTTCATAAACATCTCCATATTCTTTTAATTTTCGATTGATTTGAACCTTTCCTGCAGGGGCAGCTTGGCAATTGATTGGTCTTCCTCTTCGATGGCTTTGGCACTTCGGAATGGCGGTATTTTCTTATGGGAGAGAGCTGAAAGATTGCTGTAGACGCTAGCATTCATATTGATATTCTTCGCTGATTTCAAGCTTGTCAGTTAAGGATATATGAGAGCCTTGCTACTCTTACTATTGCCATTGTTCGTGCTTTTGATAGGGCAGTTATAAGTGATGTGTTTCTTTCGAACTTTCTATATCGATGGCTCTCTATTCTCGGTTTTCAATGAAATAAACTAAACATTTCTTTTTTTGCCTTTGAAACTTTTCATGTTTATATTTGCCGATATCTAACCGGCACTGGTCTCCAAATTTCGAGAGGATCCATCATAGCTGTCATCGTTCTCATCTCTTTCTCCTCTTTTCTTTATTTTTATGAGAATCTCATTCAGGAATAAATTGACTCTTGGGCATTTTAATGGCTTTATTAGTTTTACTGGATTGTTTGTCATTTGAGGGAACTTTTAGTTTAGCCATTATTGGCGACGTTGGAGAATAGGGTGGCAGAGGAGTTAGTTTACGGATGGGCGTTCGTTTGGTAATTGGATTAAGCACATTCGGACGAAGTTTCTGAGGTCTTACGAGTAATTGTTGGGTAAGGCTTGGTAATTGCCTTTTATGACATTGATGAATAGTTCGGGGATGTTCTTTGATTTGAAGGGAGGCTCTCCAGCGCACATCTCATAAATTATACATCCAAACGACCATATATCGCATCGATTCGTATACAGCTCTCCCTTCCAAATTTACGGGGGCGTATAGTACGGCGTCCCAATTTTAGACTTACAAAGGCCTCCATCAGTGATCTTTGAAATGTTAAAATCTCCCAACTTAGCAATTCCCTTCGAGTAGAACACATTCGATGGCTTTAAATCTCGATGCACTATATTACTGTCATGCAGTATCTTAATAGAATGCAGGATATGCACAACTGTCCTCCAAATAAGCTTCTATGGCAGGAAAGTGAGAGCTTATTGCCTTTCACATTTTTTAATTTTTACCTACAAATGTGAGATAATGTATGTACTTGTAGGTCACCCTATTCTGCAAGTTACATGACCACGCAGATAGAGTTAGTTTAGGCTGAATAAAATGCTTATTCGAACCCAATAATGTAGGGAGATCTGATCGAAGCGAGGATTCGGATTTAGTTGAGGATGGAGTTCTTTTATGATTGGCATAGTTTATCGAAGGTTACTTGCTTCAATGCCAATTTCTTATGGTCTTTTACCCTTTCGACAAGGTATACGGTACTGGAGGACCCAGCGCCTAGAAGTTCTATGAATTAGTAGTCTTCATAAAAGGAAGGATTTTTCATTCGACTCAGATAAATATAACAAATACCGATAATTGAAAATTAGTATTATCCATCAATAAGTTTGTGTGAATATATGCTGCTTATATTGTATTATAACCAAAGACAAATAAACAAACAAAACAAATAAATATATTCAGCAATAACTATAATAATTATATTCGCAAAGTGAAACAAACACAACAAACAATGAAAACCGCCAAACAAAGCTATCTCTAAGGATCTATTTCCTCACTCGATACTCAAACCAACACTAAAACCAATAAGAAACCATTTAAGATGGTTCGCTCCATTTTTGAACCCCCTGAATAAACTGAAGACTCATACCATCATGTTCTTTCCAAACAAAATCCATCACATCTGAGTAAGAATAGCCGTATTGCCAATACTTAAGCTATGCATAATAAACCTCAGTTTGATTACAACAACAATGAGATCAGTCCGTACGTAATTAACTCTGAGTAAAACTCTGAAATCAGCGCGAGGGAATTTCATGCCAACATATAGTTCATAAAATCAATTCGACCCTTCAAATAGTACAGTTACTTCGAATAGGGAGATTATTTTCCTTTGGATTCGTAGGACCGCTGGCTGATAATATCAGGAGAGGTAAAGGTGCTCGGGATCAATGGCTTATCTTTTAACAAGAAGACTGGGTTCATATTTTTCGCGAGTGCTGAAACCAAAAGCAGGTAGCATACCCATAATTATCATAGAGTCCAGGAAGTGATCGCCATCTCGTCGACTGTTGCCTACAGGCTACCCCGATAATTCTTCAAAGACCATATCCGCAATTTCCTGTATGTCAAGAACGCATAGAAAATCAAATACATGAAATACTCTCCTTTTCTAGTGTGGAACCAAAGCATAGCTGAAGATTTAGCAATTTGCATCGAACTCATGGATGATTTACCGAAAGATGTAGAAATATACAGAGCAGGCGAGTAAGCCAACGACCTATACTTCGTGAAGGAAGGGATAATACTCTTGGAGCGAATTGGTAAGCCAGGTAATAGTGTGATTCAGAACTATGAGAAACATTATGAGAGTTCGCAATTGAATGAAGATGAGGGTCTGCTAATTGTTCGGAAGGGTATGATATTTGGAGTCGATGGCATACTCATCAAGGAAAAGGGAGATTAAGTTAACCTAATCAATCATGAAAATAGTAAAAATGTTAAGAGATTGTATAATCACTCTGACCGCTAAAAGATGGTTGATCTGAGCAATTAATCTGGTCTTCAGCCAGATCACAACGAATCCTAACAGTTGATACTAGAGCAGCCAACCCAGTAAAATCTATAAAACCCCTAAAATAACAACCTTTTAGATATCCCTCCAGAGTCTTTACTCCGCTACAAAAACTCCTAATCTAACATCTCCTCGGACAATCTCCCTTCCTCTAAGTACACCCTTAAAAAGACTCGAATATACACAGCAAAAGCAATCGGTAAATGCGAACTCTACAAACTTAGCAAACAAGTAATTTAAGCTTATTTTAAAATGAGCTAATACTTAGCAGAACACCCCGAACAGCTTCATATGTCAAAATAGTAATTGGAGCGCATTTGCAAATAATATACAAATCTGGTGCTTGGAGGGAATAGCATGAGCCATACCTTAAAGAAGAAAGACTTTGTATTTAATTACGAGAAGAGCGAAGAACAGAAGAGAGAGGAAAATAAGAAGAAATTGAAAGTGAAGGAGATTAAGGAACATGAGAAGAAACTGAAGAAGATAGGTGTGCATTCTGGCAATATTCTAAATGCTCACAATAATAGACATAATAATAATAGCCCTAATAGCAATAACTACTACACTGAAAGACAAAGCGAGCCAATCAACCAAAAAGAAACCTTCACAATCCTCCGCGCCCGTAAGTCACTCAAAAAATAAAAAAACAACAACAAAGACTAAACTAATCAAAGTATCAATAAAAATGGAATTACCTTAAAGAAATAGTCTTCACTTCCACATTTAGCAAATAAAAAACAATCCTATTTCAGTATCAGTAGGAAAATTAACAATTTGGAAACCAATCAGAAACTTTAGGCTTTGATTGCTAAAAAAATATAGGAAAAATAATTGAAATAGTATATGACTTTTAAGCAACAAGTTTAGATAGAGCTCATGTGCAATAAAACAAAGGAAATTAAAGGAAAATAATTAAAATATTTGAATGAAAAGAAAATTGATAATAAACTAAACGAAGAAAACAAAGATAAGTTAGGAAATCATAGCTTAATGAATGTCAAATCATATAAGAGTATACTTGCATCGATGTATTGAATGTTTCTGGGATTTAATCATATTGTAATAATTGATTAGTATTACTATATGAATGCGAAGGTGCGCATATGATAAATCTGACACATGTGCATCCTTAGCCTAATAATTTGAATATAAATATAAAACATGATTGCATAGAAATACTGATAAATTAAACAATAAAATTAAATGATATCTCAGAGATAGAGCATGATTCTGCTTGACGTCGGGGGTACTCTCTCCAAGCTCTGCTATGCCACTCCCGATCGTGAAGCATGTATTCCCCACAACCCAAACCTCACCAGTATTCCGAAATAAACTACATATAGTAAACCTACCCTCTCGATCCCTTTACTTCATTTATTTCAAGCATATTCAATAATTGTGGCCATATATCGACAAGCATTTCAATAAAGCTTCATCGGTTACCTCGTCAGGTCTACAATCCAATCTACAATCGCCCCCCAAAGACAACAATAAAATAGATGCAATATGTGTGACAGGAGGAGGCGCCTATAAATATGAATAATAATTTATAAGAATATGCAAATAGAAATAGGTCGAGTATATTGTTATCCCATAATTTGAATCAGTAGTTGCAGGGCTATAGTTTTTCAAGAAGAATTGCTAATACCAAGAGTTTATTTGCTCGGTCTTCAGTATTGACACCCAACAAATCAAAAAGCAACGAATATCATACAAAGAAATCAATGAGCCTATGTTGATTGTTAATGTTGGATCTGGGGTTTCTATCTTGAAGATTGTTGGCCAGTAAAATGGTAAGCTGTCAGCTTCAAGGGTAGGTGGTACTTCCCTTGGCGGAGGCTTCTTCATGGGCATGGCAAACTTGCTCACAAATGAGAATAATTTCTATAAGCTATTACAGATGGCAGAGCAAGGTAATGTAAATCACACAGATATTGTGCCTTCAGATTTTCCATAAATCTCAGAATCGTTTAGTTAAGCTTCAGTTTTGATATCTTTAGGCAAACTCGATGCAAACAGCTCAAAATAAGATATAATTCGCAGCTTATTCTATATGGTTACATTCAATATTGCACAGATATCTTTATCGTACTCGGAAATATAAGAAATTGATCATGTGCTATTTACAGGGTTCTTTTGCAGGGATAACTAATTTGTTCTGAAATGCTTTGCTGAGGCCTTTAATTTCTTCACAAAAAAGAAAAAGGTGAAGCATGTCTATAACATTAAACATGATGGATTTCTGGGGACTATTGGAGTGCTGAATCTGCAGTAAAAGTGATGTTGAATATTATGAAAAGTTTCGCTGTGTATCATTTTATGCTTATGATTTTAATACATGTTTCATATCATGTTGAATCTTTGAAATGTTGGCTTGATTCTGTTTCTTGAAATCTTTGATCCTCTTTAATTTTCAGCAATTTTAAACTAAGTATATAAATTCTATGAATTACATTAATTATTCGAAGCAATGATAAATTTAGATTATACTCATTAAGTAATTATAATCTGAATTTAAATTTATTTCATTTCCATATTTATACTTTGAATTAAAGTCTTTTTTTAGATAATAAATTTCTCTAACTTTAACTCAAAGAAAAAGTTAATCAGGTATTTTATTCTACGGAATAGTCATATCTATAAATAATCATTAAGATGGGCGGAGATTAAAATGATAGAAAATGTTGAAATTATATATTCATTTTCAAAGTGGTCATAATTTATATGTAGAAACCTTTGCTTTTCTTTTTTCGTTTTCTAGGCTAAGATGAATCAGCAACGATAAGAGTCGAAAGTGTACGAAAGTGTAATAAAATTTAGTTTATCGGAATATCTTTATAATGATTTGAGTTGAACCCTTATAACATACTCGTTTCTTGGTAACCATTAAAGATTCAAGAAATCAAAGATAATTGGAACTCCTTTGCTTGATTTTCGTAAAAAATGAACCCAATGCATTTCTTGCTGGGCAATTGTCAAAAGTATCAGACATTTTCAAATGACAGGAATATAGTTATTAAAATTAGTAATACAATTAGCTTAATTAAATGGAATGAATCATAAATTTCATAAGAAAGAATTGAATTCATCTTAAAAATGTTTCAGAATGACAGAATAATTATAAGCAGAACAACAAGGTTCTGAATGAATGATTAATAGAAAAGATTGAGAACAAAAATAATAATAGATTGAATTATTTATCATATTCAGAGTCTGCCTGACAGTTTTAATTATTCGAGCTTTTAAGGGCAGCACTAAGTATAGTAAAGTACGATATCAGCAATCTGTTTGAGAGGTACACAGTTGCTCTTATATAATACGAATCCATTGAAACAAGTTAAGCAGGTTCCATTGCTGCTAGTAGTTTTACAAAGCAAATTTCCGACTTAACAGATTCCGCCTTTCAATAAATATCCTTTATAGCATGATGCGCAAGAGCCATTAAGGTCGAATGTAGCACAATTGTCATTAACTGGGAGGCAAGCTCCTGATCTTTGATCTTTAACCCATCTTGCTGAACATTCGAGGCAGACTTGTTTGTCCCAATCCCAGGTTTTGCATCCGAGATCCTTGGGTCCAGTAACTTTAGAGGCAACACATTGTCCGTTGCTCAATTCATATCCCTTGTAGCATGTGACGCAAGCTCCTTGAGCGTTTGATGTAGCGCATTGGCTAGAGACTGGCACGCAGGCACCGTTGACGCTAACCCAGTTGAATGAACATTCGAGGCAGACTTGTTTGTCCCAATCCCAGGTTTTGCATCCGAGATCCTTGGGTCCAGTAACTTTAGAGGCAACACATTGTCCGTTGCTCAATTCATATCCCTTGTAGCATGTGACGCAAGCTCCTTGAGCGTTGAAAGAGGCGCATTGGCTAGAGACTGGCACGCAGGCACCGTTGACGCTAACCCAGTTGAATGAACATTCGAGGCAGACTTGTTTGTCCCAATCCCAGGTTTTGCATCCGAGATCCTTGGGTCCAGTAACTTTAGAGGCAACACATTGTCCGTTGCTCAATTCATATCCCTTGTAGCATGTGACGCAAGCTCCTTGAGCGTTTGATGTAGCGCATTGGCTAGAGACTGGCACGCAGGCACCGTTGACGCTAACCCAGTTGAATGAACATTCGAGGCAGACTTGTTTGTCCCAATCCCAGGTTTTGCATCCGAGATCCTTGGGTCCAGTAACTTTAGAGGCAACACATTGTCCGTTGCTCAATTCATATCCCTTGTAGCATGTGACGCAAGCTCCTTGAGCGTTTGATGTAGCGCATTGGCTAGAGACTGGCACGCAGGCACCGTTGACGCTAACCCAGTTGAATGAACATTCGAGGCAGACTTGTTTGTCCCAATCCCAGGTTTTGCATCCGAGATCCTTGGGTCCAGTAACTTTAGAGGCAACACATTGTCCGTTGCTCAATTCATATCCCTTGTAGCATGTGACGCAAGCTCCTTGAGCGTTTGATGTAGCGCATTGGCTAGAGACTGGCACGCAGGCACCGTTGACGCTAACCCAGTTGAATGAACATTCGAGGCAGACTTGTTTGTCCCAATCCCAGGTTTTGCATCCGAGATCCTTGGGTCCAGTAACTTTAGAGGCAACACATTGTCCGTTGCTCAATTCATATCCCTTGTAGCATGTGACGCAAGCTCCTTGAGCGTTTGATGTAGCGCATTGGCTAGAGACTGGCACGCAGGCACCGTTGACGCTAACCCAGTTGAATGAACATTCGAGGCAGACTTGTTTGTCCCAATCCCAGGTTTTGCATCCGAGATCCTTGGGTCCAGTAACTTTAGAGGCAACACATTGTCCGTTGCTCAATTCATATCCCTTGTAGCATGTGACGCAAGCTCCTTGAGCGTTTGATGTAGCGCATTGGCTAGAGACTGGCACGCAGGCACCGTTGACGCTAACCCAGTTGAATGAACATTCGAGGCAGACTTGTTTGTCCCAATCCCAGGTTTTGCATCCGAGATCCTTGGGTCCAGTAACTTTAGAGGCAACACATTGTCCGTTGCTCAATTCATATCCCTTGTAGCATGTGACGCAAGCTCCTTGAGCGTTGAAAGAGGCGCATTGGCTAGAGACTGGCACGCAGGCACCGTTGACGCTAACCCAGTTGAATGAACATTCGAGGCAGACTTGTTTGTCCCAATCCCAGGTTTTGCATCCGAGATCCTTGGGTCCAGTAACTTTAGAGGCAACACATTGTCCGTTGCTCAATTCATATCCCTTGTAGCATGTGACGCAAGCTCCTTGAGCGTTTGATGTAGCGCATTGGCTAGAGACTGGCACGCAGGCACCGTTGACGCTAACCCAGTTGAATGAACATTCGAGGCAGACTTGTTTGTCCCAATCCCAGGTTTTGCATCCGAGATCCTTGGGTCCAGTAACTTTAGAGGCAACACATTGTCCGTTGCTCAATTCATATCCCTTGTAGCATGTGACGCAAGCTCCTTGAGCGTTGAAAGAGGCGCATTGGCTAGAGACTGGCACGCAGGCACCGTTGACGCTAACCCAGTTGAATGAACATTCGAGGCAGACTTGTTTGTCCCAATCCCAGGTTTTGCATCCGAGATCCTTGGGTCCAGTAACTTTAGAGGCAACACATTGTCCGTTGCTCAATTCATATCCCTTGTAGCATGTGACGCAAGCTCCTTGAGCGTTTGATGTAGCGCATTGGCTAGAGACTGGCACGCAGGCACCGTTGACGCTAACCCAGTTGAATGAACATTCGAGGCAGACTTGTTTGTCCCAATCCCAGGTTTTGCATCCGAGATCCTTGGGTCCAGTAACTTTAGAGGCAACACATTGTCCGTTGCTCAATTCATATCCCTTGTAGCATGTGACGCAAGCTCCTTGAGCGTTGAAAGAGGCGCATTGGCTAGAGACTGGCACGCAGGCACCGTTGACGCTAACCCAGTTGAATGAACATTCGAGGCAGACTTGTTTGTCCCAATCCCAGGTTTTGCATCCGAGATCCTTGGGTCCAGTAACTTTAGAGGCAACACATTGTCCGTTGCTCAATTCATATCCCTTGTAGCATGTGACGCAAGCTCCTTGAGCGTTTGATGTAGCGCATTGGCTAGAGACTGGCACGCAGGCACCGTTGACGCTAACCCAGTTGAATGAACATTCGAGGCAGACTTGTTTGTCCCAATCCCAGGTTTTGCATCCGAGATCCTTGGGTCCAGTAACTTTAGAGGCAACACATTGTCCGTTGCTCAATTCATATCCCTTGTAGCATGTGACGCAAGCTCCTTGAGCGTTTGATGTAGCGCATTGGCTAGAGACTGGCACGCAGGCACCGTTGACGCTAACCCAGTTGAATGAACATTCGAGGCAGACTTGTTTGTCCCAATCCCAGGTTTTGCATCCGAGATCCTTGGGTCCAGTAACTTTAGAGGCAACACATTGTCCGTTGCTCAATTCATATCCCTTGTAGCATGTGACGCAAGCTCCTTGAGCGTTTGATGTAGCGCATTGGCTAGAGACTGGCACGCAGGCACCGTTGACGCTAACCCAGTTGAATGAACATTCGAGGCAGACTTGTTTGTCCCAATCCCAGGTTTTGCATCCGAGATCCTTGGGTCCAGTAACTTTAGAGGCAACACATTGTCCGTTGCTCAATTCATATCCCTTGTAGCATGTGACGCAAGCTCCTTGAGCGTTGAAAGAGGCGCATTGGCTAGAGACTGGCACGCAGGCACCGTTGACGCTAACCCAGTTGAATGAACATTCGAGGCAGACTTGTTTGTCCCAATCCCAGGTTTTGCATCCGAGATCCTTGGGTCCAGTAACTTTAGAGGCAACACATTGTCCGTTGCTCAATTCATATCCCTTGTAGCATGTGACGCAAGCTCCTTGAGCGTTGAAAGAGGCGCATTGGCTAGAGACTGGCACGCAGGCACCGTTGACGCTAACCCAGTTGAATGAACATTCGAGGCAGACTTGTTTGTCCCAATCCCAGGTTTTGCATCCGAGATCCTTGGGAGGTTGTTCAGCAGTTCTGGTACATTCTCCATTGTTTAAAGCATAACCCTTATAACATTCAGTACAATCTCCTCTAGCATTCCAAGTTCGGCAAAAATCATCGACTGGAATACAAACTCCATTACTAGAAAACCATCTTTGAGAACATTCAAGACAAACGTCATTTTCCCAATCCCAAACGCCACATCCCAAATCACTTGGTTGTTTAGTTTATTCTGCAATACACGCACCATTATTGATTTTATAGCCTTTATAGCAAGTATCGCATTGACCATTGGTTCCCCAAGTTCTGCATGTGTTAGAAACGGGAGAACAAATGCCGTTGGAAGAGAAAAACCATCGAGTTGAGCATTAGGTACAAACTCCATTAACCCAAGTTTTGCAGCCAATACGTGCTGGAGAAGAATTATCAAGAGCAACACAGGTATCATTAGAAATAGTGTATCCTTCATAGCAAGCCTCACAAAGGCCAAGACCTTGATTGAAAACTTTGCAGAAAGCCTTGACTTCGCAGCAGATTCCTTTATTATTAAAATAAAAGTTTTGAGAGCACTATGTGCAGATTCCATCTTCCCAAGTTTTGCATCCAAAGTAGTTATTTACAATGGCCAACAGTTCAGGGTCATTAGCGAGATCAGCGCTCACGTTCTGAGTAGCAACGAAGCTAATAATAGCTAGAGTGATTATCCACCAGCTCGGCTTAAACATGTTTTGATATATATTATTTTATGCAGATAAATTTTCTTCATTATACTTCAATTTAAGTCAGCGGTATTCCAACGACCCAAGCCATTCTTCAGACTAAGGCTTGATGTTTCTTAAAGATTAAACTATATTAAACGAATCCTAGTTAGCTATGCTTTTCAAATATTTGTGTTAAGCGCCACAATCTCGATCGCATGAAATTCAACTATTGTTTTTATTTAGTATTTCCAGTAGATAGATATCTGAAAAAAAGCAGTAGATCTGAAAAGAAAGCACTTGCAATGAATTCTCATCTAGGATCTTTCACAAAAGGAGTCATGCTTTTCAATTTAATTCATGTCTCTGAAATTTAAGCATATAAATTTTTCGGATACAAAACAAACTCCCTATTCCAAATAATATCTAGATCAAAGTTTTGGAGTCTAACTCTCTGTCTTGTTCTTATTTTTATATCCATCATGTTCACATATGCCTATGGCTATTATTAAATTAGACGCTAAATAACCGATTGAAAATTAATTTGAAATTTCAGAGGAAAACTGTCGGAAACTCACGCTAGTTAATATATCTAAAGAGTACTAAACTTCCTAAGCAATCACTTTTTGATTTAAAATTATTTTATGGAGTATGATCTTTTATGGTTAAATCTACTGAAACACTTCGGCAGTTAAGTAGGAATAAATACTGTCAAGCATTGAATACTCTATTAATCACATCCATTCATTCATATACTATATGTAAATAATCCAGAGAATTGCATTGAAGCCTCAACATAGAAGCACCATTGTCCACGAAACAATGATCGCCGAATCTGCGAGGCTCTACGTATATTTGCTAAAACTCTATGATCGCCTTTATATTTCATATGATAAAATTCTTTTATTTGAGTGGTTTTTGGAAATAAATCGTCGGTATTTTTTGTTTGCAAGAATTAAGAAGAATTTTTTTATGTAAATTAACTAATAGGTCATTAATTGTATGTGTCGCTTTTAAAATATAGTATGTGTCTAAATTATAATGTAATCTATATTTCCTTCAATTGTATTCCGAATCTCGAGATTATCTGAAGAAAAATCGCAAATCGATATGAAAGTAACGTTTATTCTTCGCTTGGAATGAAATAAGCATCTGGATGATTATGAATTATCTATTTATCGATGCAGGCATATTTTAAGCTGAAAGATTGGGAGTAAAAAAAGTGATTTTTATTTGTGGGAGTACAGATTAATAAGCAGAGATATATGTGGGTTCAACATAAGCATATAAGCCCAATGCCATAAATCGCGAGTAATTGGAAAAGAATAGACGCAAATGACAACCAAACTATTGATTGCTGAATTTCCATATTGATTTTCTTCATATGATATGAATAAATATAGATTTCATTTATAATTCGTTTACTTTGACATCAATTCATTGATTTCATGACTAATAGCCATCATCTGTATTGTTCTAACATTCCGCTTTCGGTTGTTGAGTTTTCAATTTGAATTCGATACACACTCTACCATGTTGCAGTTTAAATTTATCTTTCAATTCGATTTGTTCACCAAATTTGACAAGAGTTCCAAATTTCGATTTCAGGTCTTTCACGTAGAATTAGTCATTTTAAAATCTGACTTCCGCATGAATTCTCGAAACTGAAATATCGCTGACTCTCATCTCACACTGATGTCCACGGCCAACTCTTAAAGGTGTTCCTTTATTAGCATAAACTACATGCAGATTCCTTTATTTCTTTTCATCTCCCCCATTGGCACTCTAGAGAATGATATATGGTTTTTCTGATTTCTCGATTGTAATCATATCAATTTCAGTTCCATTGACCATAGTAACAGTTTTTGGAAATGCTGATTTACAGATTTCGCATTAGAATTTGGAAAAGTTATAGCTTACTACTATGTCATTAAGCTATTTTTTGACTTTGCTGTTTATCCAATTTTTGAGACATCCAACATGAATAAACTCACAAGACCCTTTACAGTTACACGGATTTATCAGAGGATCATCTTCTGTAGATTCCTCACAAAGACATATTTTGCATGAGCCACTTAAATTGGCCTCAACATTATGATTGCCCTGATTCAATTCCAAATGAGATGTTTTCTTATGGCTTATTAGCTTCTTATCTGTGCTAATTTACAAAACAATAAATTAAACTCTTCCTAAACGAATCACACTTCCGGCCACTAAGATTATTTTATATTTACTAAGGGGATAGCCATCAATTCCTGACTTCGACTGATACTATCTCGTAACTAGATAGCTATTATGAAGTAAATGAGGACTATCTTTCCGAGCGTCAACATTCGAAGGTATTCCACTCATCTGCTCTGGCAAAATTTAATATTTCTGGTTCTATCTATCAATTATAACTGATGCGATAAATATGCTTTCAGCAGGAATTTGTCCTATTGTTGCACTTGAAACAATTTGAGTCCTCATTGCTAAGTTATTATAAATTTTACTAACAATATGCCGATAGATTTTAGAAGATTCTACTAAGTTTATAGTCTATTTCTCGCATTTACTTTATGTTGCCTCATAATCATATAGTCCATGTGAATCCTTCAGCCATGTCGAAACATTTAGTTGGACACTACATTATTGGGTAAGTACTAAGGAAGCGGGAGCGGTTATTTTTTAGGGACGTAGATATTTGCTGATTTCATGCGGCCTTTGCCTTTGCTACTTTTCATCTGCTTATAATAATCCCAACCCAACCCCAACCCCAACCCCAACCCCAACCCCAACCCCAACCCCAACCCCAACCCCAACCCCAACCCCAACCCCAACCCCTTATTCTAATCTTTATTCTAATCCTTATTCTAATCCTTATTCTAATCCTCATTCTTATCCCTATGTTCATTTAATCATACTTAAATATTAACATTAAATCCCATAACAGCGAAGACATACAATCGAAGATGTACACAAAGAAATACGACAACTTCTACTATAATTTCAATACAAGGGAAGGCTACAAAGACAATCAGCTTCGCTTTCTAATGAAATGCAATGTGATGTCAAGGTCGGATATTCCAATCGGTCTCATAAAGTAAAATAAGAAATATGCCACTCCTTGTCGTAATAGCTATGTGGACTACAACTTGTGTTTGGAGAAAAATATGTTCGATCGAGGAATCTGTGAGAAATACGAAAATTAAATGATTCAATGTGAAAAAGAGAAAGGGCTGTTTCCGAAGAACGAGGAAGTTATTGGAAGACTCAGATAAGGGTTGAACATTGCTAAGAAAAGAAGATAGTAGATTAAACGGCAACTAAAAGAACAGCATGAAGGACTTCGGTCATATTCGAAAATAAATCCGAAAGAGCAATTGGATATTGTTCAGGAGAGTGAGCCTTTGAGTGTTTAAAGTCTCATAAAGTAAAATATTGATGACTGAACTATTCTTATGATGTGAATGATATTAATGATCAAAGTATGGAAATATCAAATGCAAATGTGGGGAATATGAGATTTACTTTATTTTGTTTTTATCAGCAGAAGTTGGTAGATCCTTTCAATCGACAAATCTTAAATTATGTATAACTATAAGATTCTGATCATGCTAAAATACCCACCTAATAAGTTTCTTAGAGTAATAGTTTTTGTTTTATGTATCGAGCAGTTTCTTTATATGAGCATTTCTCCTTTTCTCTCTTCTCTCCACTATCATTTTAATACTCCACTTTACATACTTCCAATTTAAGCCAGCCATTAAGAAGAACAGTATCAAATTGAACAAAGACACAATCAACAAGAGAATCGACACATAGATCAAAACAAGTCCAATTAGAATATGCAGAGAAATAGGAAAGAGCAGAACTGGAGATATTCTTAATATTTTGGATTATTGGATATTGTAAAGTTGCTGTAAAGTTGTGGAGATCTTGCTTTGTGGGATTCGTTGTATGCTGAATTCTTTAATATCGGATTTAGAGAGAGGAAGGCTTATTTCTGTTGGTTGGTGATGTTCTGTGATGAAAGAATAGAACTAATGTTACTAGTTTGAGGGTTGTTGATAGGATTGGGCTAGTTTGCGCATCGGAATTAAATAATGATGATACCATTATAGTGGTGATACCATAATAGTTAATAGAATTATTCTGACAATTATTTATTGTGGTTTATATAGATGGAGTATATGTATATGAATGAAAATGGAGTCTATGAGTTCATTGTTGTTTGGTTGTTTGATATTTATTTGATTCTGTTAGTAACTCTCGGAAGATAGCCATTAATTATGGTGGAGACTCTTCATCAATTGAGCTTATAATGATTTTTCATTGATATTAAAGAAGATGACAACACAAAATCTCGAACAAGAGCATTATAACAGACAAAATATCTTCAATTATAAGTCTCAATTATTGTTAGCAAATATTCATTTAAGTGCTAATTAATCGACAATGGTTATGAATATAATTTAAATATTTTTTAAAATGTCACTCGAAGCTACACTGATCATGCTCGATAACTCCTCCTACTCTTTAAATGGCGACTACTTACCCACTCGATGGTAATCACAAGTTGATTCTGCAAGCCTACTCATTCAAGGGAAGCTCGAATCCAACATCCAATCTTCTGTTGGTTTAGGATTAATGGGAGGCCAACAAGTTTAAATTCTATGCACTCTTTCCAATGACTCAACCAAAGTTAACTCATATCTATTTGGAGTCAAATTGCATGGTTCTCTCCACTTTACGCAAGCCTTGCAAATTGGGCAGTTAGCTCTAAAGCATCGGTCGAATGATACTCAAAAACAACGCATGATTTGCTTTGTTGGCTCGACAATAACCGAAGATGCAGAGACACTCAAAATATTTGCCAAGAAACTCAAAAAGAACAGTGTTGCTGTTGATTTGGTTTGTTTTGGAGACTGCTCCGATGAACAAAAGAATAAAGTCTAAATTTTTATGACTGCTATTCAACAAGATGACAATAGCCACTCTTTGTTTGTTGAGCCAGGATAGGTTTATCTGAGTGAAAAGATATTGAATTCTCTACTGTTTGCGCAAGCTCCAGCAATGGGTGGAAATCAGATGGAAGAAGAAGATCCTTAATTGGCAGAAGCTATTAGAATGAGTCTGCTCGATAGCCAAGCACAGATTCCCGGCAGCAACAACAATGCCAGTCAGGGTGCCAATACTAACAATGTTAATCAGAACCAAGCCGATAGGTAGCCAACAGAGGAATAATTGGAGCAACTGGCCATTCGTCTCAGCTTAGAATAAGCAAACAATAATAACATGGATGAATAGCAGCCCTTACTGACAAAGAAGGAAGAGGAAGGAGAATAGAAAAAAGAGACCAAAAAATAGTAGTGATTTTAAACTCGAATCATCACCTCAATACATGCACATATTCATACACATATTCTTACAGATATATATTCATACAGATATATATTCATACAGATATTCATAGATATACATAAATTCAAATATTAATAAATATTCGATAAGTCGCACCTATAATTACAATAAGATTGAGACATAAATGCAATAGGCTTCTCTTAATTCCAATAATTCAGAAACATCTGAAGAGTATTTTGGCTCTCCTATCATAACGGCATCAAACACAAACCCTAACAATAATAACAACAATATTTCCTGGGCATCCGTCATAAACTTTCTGCAAGTAACAACACATGCAATATTTAGAAATAACACACAAAGTGCCAGATTCTTGAATAGGAATGGAAACTCGAGAAACAAAGGCTTTAAGAGAAAATAAATAGATTAGAAGCGTAAATCGATACTAATGCAACAATAAGCTTCGATCTTATAAACCGCATTAAAATGCTCTAAATAGCATTGATATAATCTCGAATGCAAGATCGGGGCAACAATAAAAGAAAGTCGGCCTCAATCGATAATATTCAAAACCAATAAAAAATCCGAAAATAGCAGAATAAGCTCAAAGAGTAAATCCAGCAATTAATGCAAAATTTCCACATTTAATAAAAAGTGAACGACGGAGGCCACTAATTATTCCTAAAGCAGTACTCCTCTATCATTATATAGAATTATGATCGATGTGGGTATCAATTTTAAAGAAATTCCCAACATCAAGGAAGATCTGCCTTTATACTAAAATAAAATGAATAGCCAAGGGCAGCAGTCAATGCTTTTTACAAACAATAGTAACAGTAATAACTTAAAATTAAAAGAATATGGGTCAGTTGTTGCACACCTCGATGCGGTTAGGAAAATATACTCGAATTAAACAGCTGATTTCATTGTTACTATTTCTGAGGATTGTTTGGTTAAATTTTGGAACTATAAGGCTTTTTGGGAGAATAAAACTATGCATTTAGAGCCTTTGAAGACATTTAGGTAGCATACAGGGCCATTGTTTGCATTAACTGGCTGCCAGAGCCAGTTCAACCCCGAAGAGTCTATTTTAGTTACAGGAGGCAGCTAAGGCATCATAAAATATTGGTCATTGAAAAACAAGAACCCTGAATAAACTGCAACTCCTTTAGCATTTTGGAACAATTCGAATAAACCCACAGATGATCAATAAATAGTCTGGTAACTGGCCCTCAACAACAATGTACCTCAATATTGATACAAATAGAATTTATTGAGTTCGAGTTCCGATGGTATAATCCGGCATTTTTAGATAAAATTCGACAGCTCATCCTTCAGTAGTCGCAGTTAACCATTTACATTCAAAAACTCCTATAAATAAAAGCAATGTACAGAATTGCGTAATTAATAGTCAAAGGAACCTGCCTATAATGGATATCTGCATAATGTTTCCTGAGCGGATGTAGCAACGCCCCAAGGATTCACGTATGGGATTTAAATACCGCGAAACTGCGACAAAAGCTACTCTATGAAATCGATAAAGGGTCTTAACCTCTGAACAGTCAAATTAATCAAACAGCTTTCTCCAAAACAACAAGAACTATTGCAAGTGCATGCTAGGATGGCTTCATTAGGTTATTCAGCTTATCGACAGATAAGATGATCCGTAAAATCCAAACATCAAACATTCCGTTAAGTTGTATTAGCTATTTGAATTAGTGGCAGCTGATTGCATGCAGTCATTCAGGCAGCATATTTACAATAGATCTACGCAATTATCAAATGGTAAATTCGAAGGAGTAATGCCATTACAAAAAGTATGATGAGAGCATTTATTGCTTGTTGAATAATAGTATGCCATATGGCGCTAAGGTCTGTACTGGTGGGGCGGATGGGCTTATTAAAACATGGAATTGAGGGCTATGAAAGTGGATAAATACGGACTAATGATTGTTTTATTATTGTTTCGGCAATTATTTGGTTTGTTTGTTTATTTGCGTTAATAGGATAAACTAACCTGCTTTAAAAGTTAGGATATTTATAATTTTTAATAATGCAAGGTGAAGATTTGTCGCAATAACTCGATACGAAATTGAGAGCCGAGTTTTTAAAACTAGGGAAAAAGGCCAAATTTGGAACTGCTGGGTTCAGAGATCTCGCGGCCAACATACCATACGTACAAATTATTTGAGTCTAGATTGCATTTAGAGTGGGTGCTTTTGTAGCCTTGTTGAACAAGACTCGGCCATCTTTGAATTTGGGGGTTGTAATGTCTGCCAGCCATAACAAAATTGAAGATAATGGCATCAAAGTGTCAAATTATTAAGGAAGCTCCCTTGAAATGCATTACGAGGAAGTTCTTGAGCAGTTCGTTGAAGAGTAAACCCTTGAAAAAGCAGTAGCAATGTTCCAGAAATATCTGGTTGGACAGAAGCAAACAATTTTTAATGAGAAGATTCAAGTATTTGTGGGAGGCGATACTCGTCCTTCAACCGCATCGCTCCTTTAGCTTCTCACAAAAGGATTGGAGTCCCAAGGTGGAACAGCCCTGAATTTCGGCTTAACAACAACTCCACAACTACACTACTATGGTAAATAAGCAATTATATTAATTAGTACACCACTTCAACAAAGTCATAAAACCAAAGCAACTTAACGAGCATAAAATCGATATGGAGGCAATTCGATCCACATACTGGAATAACTTCACTCAGTATTTCATCAAAGCTGCCAACTATATAGGCTGGAACAAGAATACCACAATTAAGAGAAGATCTCTTGATTGTGCGAATGGTGTAGGAGGGGTTATCATGCCGCATTTCCAACCCTTGGTCAAAGAATATCTCGATATTACATTATTCAACAATTCTAGCCCTGATCTCTTGAACAATCAATGCGGTGCGGATTATATCAAGAGCTAAAACAAATTCCCAAGGGAACATAAAAAGGCAGACCACAACAGTTTTATCAGCTTTGATGGCGATGCAGACCGTATTGTTGAATAGTAATTTGTTTATTATATTTAGTGTTGAATAAGCTGGCAAGCTCAGAATTATTGATGGAGATCGGCAGGGAACAGTATTCACATAATTCTTCAGAAAGATAACTGATGAGCTTGCTGAAAAAACCCTGAAGATCAATAAAATGGGAGTACTCCAAATGACAGTGCCTACCAACCCCACAATTGGCTTCGT
Source organism: Brachycentrus maculatus (assembly GCF_059751285.1). NCBI lineage: Eukaryota > Metazoa > Arthropoda > Insecta > Trichoptera > Brachycentridae > Brachycentrus > Brachycentrus maculatus. Next base: position 48,175 of record NW_028281884.1, read on the forward strand.
ACAGTCCTTTTATTCCAACTACTCCTCTTCCTAGTATCTTAAGAAGCATTACAACATGTAGCCAGTATACGCTGCAACAGGCGTCAAATTCTTATTCGAAAAAGCCTCGAAATACGACATCGGCGTAAATTTTTAAGGAAATGGCCATGGCACTATTTTATTCCATTCGAATTTCCTAAACAAACTCGAAGCAATTGTCGAGAACAGAGAAATCTTGTTCTCCACCGACATGGTCAAGAATAACCAATAGTTTGCCCAATAGCTCTAATCTCTGTGCCTGTTCATTGAATTTTATTTGAATTGCTGCTATTTGGCAAACCCTGCAGTTGGCGATGCTATTGCTAATTTGTTGATGTGGGAATTAGCCTTACAATATTTGAAAATGGATTACAAAGACACCCTCGCTTTGTATACAGATCTTCCGTCAAAGACTTCCAAAATAGCAGTCAAAAATAAATAAGCACTTAAAGTTACAGATATTGAGGATAAGGTGGTATCTCCTTCAGGTCTACAAGCACAAATTGAAGAGATTATTGCGAAAAATGATGGTAAGAAAGCATTCCTTAGGGCAAGTGGCACAGAAGATTTGCTCAGATTGCATGTTGAAGCTGCAACAATGGATAAAGTCGAGGCAATTACCAAACAAATCACTCAGCTTATTGGCACAATTGCTGTGTTAAACTGATTAATCAACTCAAATAAATTATTATAGCAGATCAAACTATTCTATTATCATTTCTTTTTTGTTGTGAGGGTTTTTGTTTTGTTTGTAGATTAATTCTGCACTTTCTTCTTCTTTATTTTTGAGCTTGTTGATTATTTCCCTTCTTTTCCTTATTTCCCTTATTTCATATCGTTCGCATTGCTCGAGATATACTTAGTTGCTAATTACTACTCCGCATACATTACTGACATCTCACTATTTCTCTTCTGGTAATATATTTACTTCTTCAGCCCATTATTCTCCTCTAGGACCAATTCATATAATCTGACAAGCTGCTGGTAAGAATGCTTATACATTGGCTTCACATTCTGATTAATAGAATGATCATGGTTAGGGTTGGAATTGTTACTGGTATTATGTCGTTATTGTCCAGAATCCCAAATACTGTCACTATTCGATATTTGATAGAGCATATTTGTATGGTTCTCAATAATATCGAGTTTCTCCTTTTCGAGAGTTTTGCACTACCCTTCTATTCTCTTGCATTTATTTGAGAGACTCTGCACATTATCTTTCAACTATTTTATTATAGACTCATATTTCTTTTAGAGTTTACTCAAACGCTTTGCATTCTCTTTATTTATTTCCGCAATCGTATCATTAGACTTCTTTGAGAGTTTCTCATAAACTTTGGTGAAAGTTTGGTTAATTCTTGTTTGGTTTTCGAGTTGTTTCTATTTCTATTCTATTGTTTCAGAGCGATATTTGTTATGTTATTCGAGCAGAAGAGTATATTGCTATCGATAGTGGCAATTACATTATTAATTATTGTGGATGCTTGTTGTTTGGGGGTTAGGGACTATTTTTGGGGAGGGAGGTTAGTCTAATTATTGTTATTGTTATTGTTAATATTATTGTTTGTCGACGATGGAATTTTCTTACTTATTGCGACTTTATTTTTCTTTTTTGTTGCTGTTACTTTCTTTTTTTCTGTTTTTTGTGGGATTTCTTTAATTACTTTTATGATTAATGCTCTGATTTGTTGGGTATTTATGCTTTTAATAGCTTTTAGTTGTGTTAATTTTATTATGGTTGTTATTCGAGGCAATTGATTTCATATGACTTTAATCTTCTTACTATTAAGATTACTCTTGGTAGTCATCTTCATCATAATTCTCTTCCTTATTATACTAAGAATTAACCTGAAATACAGGCTGACTCTCAGACTTATAACTGCTGTAGGCATTAAGTTGCAAGTTGTTTGTCGGAGATCTTGTGTTATTGTTTGCCATTTCGTGTGTTTATTTGTTTGTTTGTTTATTGGTTTATTGGTTAAGATTATATATTTGAATATAGTCCGAGATAGTAGTTGTAGATAAATAAGTAAGTATACAGCAATTATATTTGTTATATTTACTCGATGAATGTATGTATACAATCATTATGAGATTCCTCATCTGAGGAAGGCGAATCTATTCTTCATGGCATCTGTCACAATTCTTATGAATTATTTTAGGATCTTTCCTTGTCCAATTGCGAGTAACAAGACACAAGTCAGAATGATTGCCATGAGAAAGTAATGAATTATTGGGTGTTCGGCCTCTGAAAACCAAAGATCGTCATAGACAAAGTACAAGATAATTACATAGAGCCAAATTGGTACTTGATTCATTTCTCCTTCTTTCTATTAATATTTGTATAGCTTACTTTGCGGCGGATTGTTTTCTCGTACTCATCTATCATCTTCTTGTCTATTTTCTAGGAAGTTGTAGAGAGCCAAGTCGATTCGAAGAAAGTATACTGCTCTGATTATGAAGTTTACATTATCGAAGATCTGCGAGCCCGGGAAGAATTCGGTTAATTAAGTCGGTTCAAGAGCAAGATTGCTTTCTCACGAGTCTTATCGAAATGCTGCGCTATTTGTTCCTAGGTGAGAAGATTGAAGTTTAAAAGGTCTTACCCTTCATCCTACTTTCTGAAAAAATGGATAAAGTATTCGAAAACTCGAGTGTCTAGAGTCTTTTCAATTTCTAAGCGCACAGCAGTCATAAAATCTGCCTCGTTCTGCTCCTAGAAATCATCGAACTGCACAGCATTCATCGACTCTCCAGAAATCCATTCAAACCTATTTGCATATTTCTCAACTAGCTTCAAATTCAGCTGGTCGAACTATCTTTTGGCATTCATCCAGAAATCAACACCAAAATAGTTTTTTATAATTTATGTTCCCATTAGTCGAATGCTCCTTGACGAGTCAGCTTCAAAGACTTCTTTTGCTTCAATGAGCATCTGCTCCTTGATGGCCACAAACTTTGCTTGCAGCTTTTTCTCCAATAAATCAATGTATTATTTCCTGTTTGTAATTTCGAAGTTCATTTTTTTCATAATGTTGATAAACATATCGAGTTTTTTTTGCAACAGCTTCTTTAGATGCTCATCCAGAGATTTGTTTTACTCTGAAACGGTTTTGGACTCTGCTAAGAAGTTTGTCAGAATAATATCTTCTTCCTGGGTCAGCTTCTTGGAGATTACTGTTTTTAATTCGGTGTCAATAATGGAGATTAGTTCTTATCTTTTGGGTTATGTGGTCTGTTTGCCATAATGATAGGTTTCTTGGTCGTATTTCTTTAGGGATTCTAGCTTGAGGGCACCGTAGTCTTGGATTTATTTTTATGCGGATAGACTTTAGATTGTTTTTTCAAATTAGAGTGTAATTTCGTTAGAAATTGCAGAACACCTGAAACTTGCTAATTGCTCTTTTTCATTTGGAAGATTAAGCTTTTTATTCGATTTTATTGACTCCCAAGAATTTTCACACAGTTTCGGGAAATCTACAGCAGGCAAATTAAATTAAGTCTTTTGTTTTTGGAAAACATACCCATCGATATTCGGGGTAATAAATCTACTTCTCAATTTCTCAATATCGGATGCAAAGGCTTCAGGCTTTGCCTAACGGTATCTTCTCAGGCAGCAAACTTCGACAGTGAAGAACTTTTCAGGTTTATCGGCATATGCTTAGATGGATTTGGGTTTTTAGAGGTCTGCCCATAGTTTGTTCAAATCTTTCTGAATTTTACGACGTATTTCGCCTTCATCATCATGTTCCTCGTTGAAGTCTCTCACGCAAAAGAAGATGGTTTTGGGGGACTACTGCTTAAACTGTTCAGCACATATCTCCATGACGACCTTAAGAGTCTCATACTGCGACCCAGTATATCCTCCTAAGGATTTTGCCCAGATGTTAATCAAAAGAACATGAGCAGAAGATAGCGCAAAGGTCGCCACCATCTTCTAATACTCCTAAATTAAACAAAATCAGTACCTGTTCTTCTCCTCGATCGAAAGCGTCATTACCCTCGACATCAAACACAATGAAGTTCTCTTTTTTATCGAGAGAGCAGAGAATTCCACGAGTAGTCCTAGTCCCACTAAGACTTTGAAGCACATCGAAATTGGTGCCGAATAGATGATTTAGCAAGGTACTTTTGCCACTGTTTTGCACTCCGATGATAGCTATTGAATAGTAGTTTTGGAACACGTCATGCCCAAGGGTTTGCACGATGGAATCAATGGCTGTTCGGCTATTTATATGCAAAAGTTTTACTGGAAGTTCCTATGTTCATCGATAAGTTGTTTGTGTGTAGTCCGGGACTAAATTGGATTGTTTGGCTCTGGCTGCATTTTGATCACTCGCCAACAAATATTATAATATAGATTATCCAGTTCATAAATTAAGGGCTATCAGACTGAAATCTATTTAAATAGTATGGGTGTCTGTATATGTGTGCATGTGTGTATGATTTCAGTATAACTATAAGTATGACAGAATGATGCGAGTATGAACATATTAGATGCATATCAAAGTAAACTGGTCAATTTCTTCATTTTCTAATGATACTTATTCTTACAGTTTTCAATCGCAATCCTCTGCTTGATACAACACCCCCTTTTACAAATCTTATTAATCTTCTCGCCAACAATCTGATACTCCCTCAGCATCCGATTCACCAACTCCTTCTGATTATTCAATGTAAGCTTAGGCAAATTCTGCAAGTTTCGTTCATAGAACTTCACTTAGTTTTCGAATGCTACTAACTGCAACTAATGTGTGCTTATATTGCTATGAGTCAGACAGATTTCGCAGAATGACACTTGTTTGATAAGTTTTTCCATTTCCTAATAAAGAGCGAAGAGTTCAGTATAGGTCTTCTTCTAAGTGAAACATTTGTAGAGTTTGCATGGCTACTGTGATTGCTTATTGAATGTCTGTTCGAGTTATTGCTCATACATTTGTTTCATTCGTTACTGGATATCTCCGCCTAGGATTTATAGTATTTGTTTCATTTCGATGTCTGCGACTGTGCTTGTTGATTTTAGTGTGGCTTCGAGAGCATTTTTCTTGAATTTCAAATACTTCAGGCTGATGATATAGGCCAGCCATAACAAAATTATCACCATTCCGGAAACGGCAATGATAATGATGTTGGGCTGTTTGTTGATGTAGAATACTGCAATATTGCAAACTATGATGATTGCACTAAGGAGGATGAGGATTATTTTTTTATTGGTGAGCCAATTCAGAGGGGTGATGGTATTCAGTATCCGTTTTTATAGGCTTTTGCGGGTGTTTTCAGCATCATTCACCATGCTGATCAAATGGGTGAGCTTCCTTTGATGGCTCATCCTCCCCAGAATTAATCCAACGAGAATGATTGCCACAATGAGAAACTACTTAAAATAGGGATTTTTCGCTATTTCCTCAAATAACTGAACCAAAGCTTATTGAGACTTAAGATAGGACACTACACTTTCTAGATAGGGAGCTACAGTTTCCATGGTTAGTTTCTCGATTTATCAGTATTTATATTCGTGTTAGTGTTATAGCACTCAGAAATAATAGATTAATATAATTCAGCAAATCCAAGCCATATAATACTATGACTATGTAATTATATGCAGGATTGTTTATATATATATTGGCGAAAACATCCCTAAAATTTAGGAATTAAGAGATTATTTGCCAGTGAAATAATGTGCAAAATGGCCTCATATTCACAAAATTGTTGCTTTTTTTTTCGGCATTAATTGCATTATAGAGTTGCACTTTTTCAGAATAATAATGTATTTCTATTTGCAGAAAATAAATAATTAATTCATGCATGATCAATGGTATTTGTCATCCAGTGAAGAGCGAAGGCTGAAGAGTGAAGGTTTAGCAGAATATTGTAATTCATGTTCTGCCATGCCCAATGGTTATGAAAATCTATGATTGAAGGATGTTCTGTCCAATTGGGGAGGCTCATAATTGAGTGATGGTGTTAAGGAGTCTCACAATCCTCAAGGAAATAACCCCGAGGGGGATTTGTTTCGCCTAGAAAAAGCAAGGCGTCGGTTTGGATCGCAATGTTGATCATTTTGGTGGTTGATTCCTTGATGTTGGTTTATTTCCCAGATTACTGAAAATCGCGAGTAATCTAGGCGTAATGCTAATTATATGCCTATTCTCCAAGTTTGTTAATCCAGAACTTACGCATCCTAAGCAGAGTCTTAAATCTGTTCTTTAGTTTTTGAAAATGGCTTCTGCACTGCCTTGGGGTTCTAGTCCCCAAAAATTGTGCAGCTTGTTTAAAAATCTGCACTGATTTACGTTTTGTGTTCGAATTGAATATCTGATGGTAATAATGGATAAAGATTGTGAATTTGAGGCATTAAGTCTCACTCCAAGAGCCTTCTGTTTTGTCTAGGGTTAGAATTTTATATTCCCTAGAGATCATGCTTTCCTTGTTTGATTCGATCAATTCGTTATCAATCGAGCAGTTATTTTATTTTATGGTATAATCCATCGATCCCTGTTTTGCTCTCGCGAGTTTCATTCTTTCGAAATTATTATATAATAGTTATTCAAATTACAATTAATAGAAACTGATGCTGATAATTCCTGACAGAAGAAGCAACGGCACCAAACATTTATCGAGCAATTATTGGCCTTTTATTGCCTTTCATCTTAGAAATCAACTTCGAAATTAAGATTATTTTGTACTGTAGTCGTATTGGCCACTCGAATAAAATGGTGAACATATATATATTAATGTAGAAATTTTTGAAATATTACTAAATAATAGTTTAGAAATGTGATTCAGCAATAACAATCACAGTTGAGAAGGATTAGTGTAAAGAATTCCATCTTGTTGATTGTTTCATATTATAGATTTTAATATAATTCAATTTTGCATATATTTTATGTATTAATAGTATATATAATTTTGTTGATTACCTTCCTCGTCAGTTATAATCTGAGGAATATAGGGGTTGGGGTTGGGGTTGGGGTTGGGGTTGGGGTTGGGGTTGGGGTTGGGGTTGGGGTTGGGTTGGGTGGGA